>NC_057800.1:578438076-578442032 GCF_018294505.1 Triticum aestivum
AGCCCAGTGGGGGGGGGGGTTGCTTCCTCTTTTTTTAGCTTTGTTTTCTGTTTTCTTTTCTTTATCTATTTTCTTTTAATTTCTGTTTTATAAAATATAAATACAACTCCTAATTTAATGTTATAATTTATTCTACTGCCACAAAAGTTTGACACCTAATTAAAATAGTTTGTATTATTATTATTTTTAAAAGGCATTTAATTAATTGTTATAGCTGCTATTTTAATTAGTTTAGAGCCTTTAAACATTTTATAAAATTTGTGGTTTCTCCACTAGTATTACCCATGATTTATTTGACACGTTTTGGACATTTTAGTTTTAATGTTTGAAAACTTTTGTTGTTCGCCTAAATCTCAAATTTGAATTTGAATCGTTTTCGAACTAACGCGAGATTAGCGACAGTAACGGAGGTGATGTGGTGTCATTAGCAGAGGTTACTGTAGCTTGATTATCCGGGCGTCACACAAGGATCTTGTCATCCCGTCCCCCAGCAGCCTGCACCGCAATGGTGTAAATACTGAGGAACTCCGACGGATGCGTCTTGCCGTCGTACTTCTGCGGTACGTCTGGCTTGAAGTTCTTTGTGCTGGGCCACTGGACTTGCCGCAGCTCACGAGTGAACGCAGGGCAACCTACCGTGTATGGCAGATCGCCTGGTTCCCCTGGCGCATGCATGTCAACAGAGGGCCCAGCGCGCTTGTCGGATTGACGTCGCGCTTCTCTTCGGCGCTTGATGCGAGTTCGAGCGTCTTCTTGTTGTCGATCATGAAGAACTTGGCGCTGATCGCAACCAGCTCGTGGATCCGAAGATGTGGTGGAGTCGTTGTCGAGGTGGATCCGGCAAGTCGGCAATCTTGGCCTTCGGGGTGGTGATTGCATGGTAGTTGCACCTCCACCCGTTTCGTCGCCATCAGCTCGCGCCTGGCAACCCTGCCGCGGCAGCGACGCGCTCGGCCACCATGGAGTGTCGCCATTGGCGTAGCCGATGAGACTCTGAATGGTGGCCCTCCATTCGTCGATCTTGTCCGATGTCGGAGGGTAATCTAGGAGAAGTTGAGCTCGCGCCAAAGCTTTTGCTGGAGTGGTGGGTGGCAGTGGCGGACGGCGCGAGGAGCGTGACGTGCTCGGACTTCTAACTATGTTAGAAGGAGCAGTATCCCGTCCAGGCGACCATGCCCCGCTCGTGCCAGCACGCTAGCGTGCATGCTGGTCTTGAGCGCCCTGAGATCCACCAGCTTGGTCTTGGCCTATCATGCGTATGGCACTGCAAGTGCCATGACGCTGTTGGTCTTGCGCCTCCTGAGAGTGGCGTGGAACATGTACAGTCGCCGAGGTTTGTGCAGCCTTGTTCTTGGACCTGGCAGCATCATGAGCTTCCTCGTCGATGTCCATTCTTCCGCCGGCGTCCATTCCACCACCCGTTTGCTCCAACGGTGGCGGAAGTGACATGGAATGAGCGGCTGCCGCTGAAGTCTTCTTCTTCGATGGCATGTTGATGAAGGGAATGAAGATCTAGCTCGTGTGAACACCGGATAAGGTTCACACAATCTCGACGCCCCCTACCTGGCGCGCCAAAGATGTCGGGGAAACTGATCCACGAACACCTATGGGGCCGGCGGACCGGGCCCCTTTCGGTTCAGCGGGGGGCGGAGATCACACGAAGAGCAGATCGAGGCAAAGCACACGAGCAGTTTACCCAGCTTCGGAGCTCTTCGGAGAGATAACACTCCTACTGCTGCTTGTCTGGTTGTATTATCTTGTGTTCTTGCTCTAGAGAGAGCGTAGTGTCCTTCTGGCTCACGAATGAATCGAAACGAACCGAACCCCCTTTACGTTGCGCATGTGCCTCCTTTTATACGCTAAAGGGGTCACCGACAGGTGGCAACGCAGAGAAGGGTACAAATGTAAAAAGTGAGGTGGTTGGTACAGCTACTTGCACAGTGCACCCTACCTAACCCTGACGGCAGGGGACAAGGGCATTAAATGCCCGTCTGAGTCGCCCAAACAGTGCGGAAAGGGACCGTTAGGGGCGCCACCGTTCGCCACGATGGCGATCTTGTCAGCTTCGCATGCCACTGCGCACCGCTGGCTGCACAGCCTCCCGCCACGCGCGCCTGGAGAGGCCCCCAGAGCGACACATTGGCGGATGAGCTGGAGCGTGGGCACAGAGTGGCCGCCTGCTGCGGCAAGCGCCTTGCCGCTGCTGCTATCTTGTCGGGTCCGGAAGCTTGTCGCTAACCGGGTTTCGAGGTACCTTGGTTGGTCTTCCCGGCAAGCTCCTCTTGCCGGGGCCTTGTTGCCTTGCCGGAGCGTGTGGCGCGTCGCGACAAGTTCCTTGAAGTGCCTTGGTTGACTTTCCCAGCAAGCTCCTCTTGCCGGGGCCTTGTCTCCTGAGCTTAAATACTTTGTTCTTGAATGGCTCCAAGGGAACCACAGAGGGTCTTGGCGTTCGCCCGGCAAGCCTTGCCGCAGGGTGCTGCAACTGCCCGTGCACAAGTTCGGGGTACTAGGGTACCCCTATTCTAGTACACCGACACCTAGTACAAATAATTTTACAATAGAGTTGAACTAGCTCTATAGGCTAGTTCAAATAATTTTACACTAGAGTTGAGCTAGCTCTATAACCTAGTACAAATAATTTTACAATAGAGTTGAACTAGCTCTATAGGCTAGTTCAAATAATTTTACACTAGAGTTGAACTAGCTCTACAAGCTAGTTCAAATAATTTTACAATAGAGTTGAACTAGCTCTATAACCTAACACAAATAATTTTACACTAGAGTTGAACTAGCTCTATAACCTAGTACAAATAATTTTACAATAGAGTTGAACTAGCTCTATAACCTAGTACAAATGATTTTACACTACTGTTGAACTAGCTCTACAAGCTAGTTCAAATAATTTTACAATAGAGTTGAACTAGCTCTATAACCTAATACAAATAATTTTACACTAGAGTTAAACTAGCTCTACAAGCTAGTTCAAATAATTTTACACTAGAGTTGAACAAGCTCTACAGGATTGTTCAAATAATTTTACACTAGAGTTGAACTAGTTCTACAATCTAGTTTAATTAATTTTACACTATGGTTGAACTTTCTCTATAGCCTAGTGCAAATAATTTAACACTAGAGTTGAACTAGCTCTATGACCTAGTACAAATAATTTTACACTAGAGTTGAACTAGCTCTATAACCTAGTACAAATAATTTTACACTAGAGTTGAGCTAGCTCTATGACCTAGTACAAATAATTTTACAATAGAGTTGAACTAGATCTATAGGCTAGTTCAAATAATTTTACAGTAGAGTTGAACTAGCTCTATAACCTAGTACAAATAATTTTACAATAGAGTTGAACAAGCTCTATAACCTAATACAAATAATTTTACACTAGAGTTAAACTAGCTCTACAAGCTAGTTCAAATAATTTTACACTAGAGTTGAACAGTGTGACGCCCGGGTAATTAAGCTACAGTGATCCTCTGCTAATGGTGCCACGTCACCTCGTTTATAGTTGCTAATCTCGAGTTAGTTCGAAATCGATTCAAATTCAAATTCAAAATTAGGCAAACAATAAAAGTTTTCAAATATTAAAACTAAAATGTTCGGAGTGAACCAAATATTGCATAGATAATTATGGTGGAGAAACCACACTTTTATAAAATGTTTAAATACTGTTAAATGAATAAAAGAGTAGAAAAAACAATTATTTTAATGCTTTAAAAATAACAAACATTTTCAAAACTAAATTGTTATAAGTATTAAACTATTGTGGCAGTGGCATAATTTGTAAAATCCTATTTAGGTGCCACTTTGGTAATTTACTAAAACTAAAATAATAGGAAACTAAAAGAAAGCAAAGTATAAAGAAAAAACAGAAAACAAATCTAACTAAAAATAAAAAAAAGAGGCACCCCCCCCCACTGGGCCATCTGTGGCCCAGCTGGCCAGCC
>NC_057800.1:578442316-578442908 GCF_018294505.1 Triticum aestivum
CCTGACGACGCCCGCTTCTCCGGACCTCCACCCCGTCGAATGCCGCCCCCTGCCTCCTCTCAGGCGCCCCCCACTCGACTGGACGAGGAGGGGCTAGATCCCGCGCCCCCCAACGCGCCTCGGCGCCGCCCATCACCGTCGGACTGCCTCGTCCCCGCCTCTCCCTCGCGCAACTCCCTCCCCGAGTTGGGAATCGTCGCCGTCGCCCCGCTACTCCGGCCCTTCCCCGAGCGCGCCTTTGCACATCTACAGGGCTATGTGAGCCCCCTTCTCTTCCCCTCTCTTCCCTGGCGGATCCGCCGTCGCGTCCGCACGCGCACACTCGCCGCCCGTGCTGCTTCCGCTCCCTGCGCACCATGCCGGACCGTGCCCGCGGCTGACGCCGTCGGTGCTCTCTGCTGCGCCCGTGCGTCACCTGCGCGCCGGACCTCCCCTGACCTGCACTCCCCCCCCTCGCAGCTCCGTGCCTCGCCACGGCTCCCGCGCACCCCCGCGTCCGACGACCCAACCACGGCGCCCCTCGCCTTGCGCCCCACCTCGTCGCCTCGTCGCTCCACCAGCGGTGCTGCAACTCCGGCGTCGTCCTTGCGCT
>NC_057800.1:578442918-578443502 GCF_018294505.1 Triticum aestivum
CGCTCATCCCCTTGCCGCCCTCGTCGCCGGCGGCCCGGTCGTTGCCCCGTCCTCAGCTCCTCCTGACTGGTGCCCAGTGCTCGGGGCCCCCACCCCGTCGCCGCTCGACGCCGCCACCACCGGATCGCCCGCTACCTCGCCGGCGTCGCCTCCCCGCCAGACTGCGTCGTCCCCGTCTTCTTCCTCGACCCCCACTGCCCGGACCCTACATCCCCTCGTGAGATTCCTCTCCTCCGGTCCCCTTGCTCGCCGTGCCCCGCCTGTGGCCTGCACCCGCTTGCTCCCGTCGGTGCTCTCTGCTGCGCCCGTGCGTCACCTGCGCGTCGGACCTCCCCTGGTCCGCACTCCCCCCCCCCTCGCAGCTCCGTGCCTCGCCACGGCTCCCGCGCACCCCCGCGTCCGACGACCCAACCACGGCGCCCCTCGCCTTGCGCCCCACCTCGTCGCCTCGTCGCTCCACCAGCGGTGCTGCAACTCCGGCGTCGTCCTTGCGCTGCCCCGCGCCCGCCGTTCCCCCATGTGCCCTCTCCAGCCACGGCCAGCGGGCCGCCCTGCTCCCCTCGCCCCGTGCTGTCGCTGCCTTG
>NC_057800.1:578443696-578444009 GCF_018294505.1 Triticum aestivum
CCCTCGCCTTGCGCCCCACCTCGTCGCCTCGTCGCTCCACCAGCGGTGCTGCAACTCCGGCGTCGTCCTTGCGCTGCCCCGCGCCCGCCGTTCCCCCATGCGCCCTCTCCAGCCACGGCCAGCGGGCCGCCCTGCTCCCCTCGCCCCGTGCTGTCGCTGCCTTGGCCGCCGGCGCCCAGGCGCGCCGATGGCCACCCCTGAGCCAGCGTCCGGGCTCGCCCCTGACGGGCGCCCACGCACCCGTTAGCTCCCGTGCCTGTTAAGGCCCTGTGTGCCACTGACTAGGGGGGCCCACCCCTCAGAACAAAAAAAA
>NC_057800.1:578444181-578449669 GCF_018294505.1 Triticum aestivum
CCGGCGCCTCCCCCTGTCGATCTGGGCGCTCGCCCAGTCGAGCGCCGACGCCCAGCGCCCGCACCCGCGGCAACCGCATGCCCGTTAGCCCCGAGAGCCCTATGACAAAGGGGGCCCGCCCCCAAAACGTTAAAAAAAGTATATAAAAATAAATAAAACAATAATTAAAATAAAAATAAATTTAATTAATTAATTAATTAATTAAATCAATTAAGTTAATTAACCTTAATTAATTAATCTAATTAACATGTTAGCTTAATTAAACAGTAATTAGTTTAACTAAATCCTAATTAACCTAACAGAGTATGACAGGTGGGTCCCATTGGACCCACGCATCAGTTTGACCCAGTCAACCCCTGTTGACTGCTGATGTCAGCATGACGTCATGCTGACGACATAAGTCCATTTTCCGAATTAATTAAATAATTAAATAAATTCTAGAAATTAATAAAATCTTTAGAAAATCATATCTTTTAATCCGTAACTCGGATTAAAATATTTTCAACATGAAAGTTGCTCAGAACGACGAGACGAATCCGGATACGCAGTCCGTTCGTCCGCCACACACCCCTAACCTATCGAACTCGCAACTTTCCCCCTCCGGCTCCTCTGCCCGAAAACACGAAACACCGGGAATACTTTCCCGGATGTTTCCCCCCCTTCACCGGTATCACCTACTACCGCGTTAGGGCACACCGAACACCGCGTATTGCCTTGTTATATTTTGTGATGCTTTGTTTGCTCTGTATTCATTATTTCTTCCCCCTCTTCTCTCCGGTAGACTACGAGACCGACGCTGCTGCTGGCCAGTTCGACTACGGAGTTGACGACCCCTCTCTCTTGCCAGAGCAACCAGGCAAGCCCCGCCCCTTGATCACCAGATATTGCCTATTCTACTCTATACTGCTTGCATTAGAGTAGTGTAGCATGTTACTGCTTTCCGTTAATCCTATTCTGATGCATAGCCTGACATTGTTGCTACATCTGTTGATACCTTACCTGCAATCCTAAATACTTAGTATAGGATGCTAGTTTATCATTGTTGGCCCTACATTCGTGTCAGTCTGCCTTGCTATAATATTGGGCCGTGATCACTCGGGAGGTGATCACGGGTATATACTATACATATATACATACTATACAGATGGTGACTAAAGTCGGGTCAGCTCATTGAGTACCCGCAAGTGATTCTGACGAGGGGGCTGAAAGGACAGGTGGCTCCATCCTGGTAGAGGTGAGCCTGGGTTCCCGACGGCCCTCGACTGTTACTTTGTGGCGGAGCGACAGGGCAGGTTGAGACCACCTAGGAGACAGGTGGGCCTGGCCCTGTTCGGCATTCGCGGATACTTAACACGCTTAACAAGATCTTGGTATTTGATCTGAGTCGGCTACGAGCCTATACGCACTAACCATCTACGTGGGAGTAGTTATGGGTATCCCGGCGTCGTGGTATCAGCCGAAGCACTTCAGACGTCAGCGACGGAGCGGCGCGCGCCGGAATGGAACGTAAGCCTGCTCTTGTATTAAGGGGGCTAGTTCTGCTTCCGGCCGCCCATGCAACGTGCAGGTGTGCTATGGGCAATGGGCCCAGACCCCTGTGCGCTTAGGTTTAGACCGGCGTGCTGGCCTCTCTGTTTTGCCTAGGTGGGGCTGCGACGTGTTGATCTTCCGAGGCCGGGCATGACCCAGGAAAGTGTGTCCGGCCAAATGGGATCAAGCGTGTTGGGTTATGTGGTGCACCCCTGCAGGGAAGTTAATCTATTCGAATAGCCGTGATCTTTGGTAACAGGACGACTTGGAGTTGTACCTTGACCTTATGACAACTAGAACCGGATACTTAATAAAACACACCCTTCCAAGTGCCAGATATAACCGGTGGTCGCTCTTCCTCAGGGATATGAGGAGGGGATTGCCGGGTAGGATTATGCTATGAGATGCTACTTGGAGATGCTACTTGGAGGACTTCAATCTACTCTCTTCTACTTGATGCAAGACGGTGACTGCGAGAAGCGTAGTCTTCGACAGGATTAGTTATCCCCCTCTTATTCTGGCATTCTGCAGTTCAGTCCACTGATATGGCCTCCTTACACATATACCCATGCATATGTAGTGTAGTTCCTTGCTTGCGAGTACTTTGGATGAGTACTCACGGTTGCTTTCTCCCCCCTTTTTCCCCTTTCCTTTCTTTCTGGTTGTCGCAACCAGATGCTGGAGTCCAGGAGCCAGACGCCACCGTCGACGACGACCCCTACTACACTGGAGGTGCCTACTACTACGTGCTGCCCGCTGATGACGACCGGGAGTAGTTTAGGAGGATCCCAGGCAGGAGGCCTGCGCCTCTTTCGATCTGTATCCCAGTTTGTGCTAGCCTTCTTAAGGCAAACTTGTTTAACTTATGTCTGTACTCAAATATTGTTGCTTCCGCTGACTCGTCTATGATCGAGCACTTTTATTCGAGCCCTCGAGGCCCCTGGCTTGTATTATGATGCTTGTATGACTTATTTTATGTTTTAGAGTTGTGTTGTGATATCTTCCCGTGAGTCCCTGATCTTGATCGTACACATTTGCGTGCATGATTAGTGTACGATTGAATCGGGGCGTCACAAGTTGGTATCAGAGCCGACTGCCTGTAGGAATCCCCCTTCCACACTCCTTGGCCGAAGTCGAGTCTAGACTTTACAAAACTTTTACCAACATGGCTGTGCGGCCCATGGGCCCACGTCGCCATTGGGTGGTAGTAGGATCTTTTACTCCTCGACCTTTACTCTGGGACTCTGAACTCTCTTCTACTCGGGTTAAACGATTTCTACTAAAATCTGACTTTAGGTTCTCGAAAATACTTCTCCCGGAGAGCCCCTTCAGTCCAGGTGATCGCCGACTGCACCAGAAGATTTCGAAGTTACTCGCCGAAACTCTTTTGAGACTTTGTGCCCGTTGCTTTTGCAATTCCCTACCATCGAAATATCCCTATGGATAAATACATACACTTGACGTTCTTACTTTTATTCCCAGTTGATCTTGTTATTACAAGATACCCCAAAATTCTCTCTATTGATCCGAGAATATCTTGTGCCTACTGTCTTGCAATTCCTTGTCACCTGAATACCCCTACGGATAATTCTCGCACTTGTCGAGTATCCGCTTATCCCCAGTTGTTCATGTGTTTCACAAAAGTCTTCAAAATAATATTCGATCTTACGAAAATCCTCTGGAGCCTTTGGCTCTTGAAATTCTTGCTTGCTTGCATTATGGTTAATCCCATAAGTCTCGTAGTCTTAATGACATTCCTTGTCATTATCATTTTGAGTCTGTTGACTCAATATGTTTGCGAATACCCGCAAACATCATTGATCCTTATAAATTACCTTTCCGGCTGAGCTGCCATTCTTTTAACTGGAATTGGTTCTCGACCAATCCAATTGCCGTTGATTGTACCCTAAGGCTATTCAACTTATCCATCCCTAATCAGAGCATTGCTTCTGATCCCTTGATTTGGAAATCATAATTCCTTTGCATTTGACAATTGAGTTAGTTAGTTGTTTCTATAATTTGATCTCCTTGCACTCTTCTTCCTCTAGTTGAGTACCGATGCTCACGTCAGATCCATCGTGGACCATGAGGCCCATTGTTGGATTTTATCCGTCAGCATCCTTCATATTCAATAACCTTGTGAGCCTTCCCTTGGATACATAATGCCCTTGGTAATTGTATCATCTACTTTCTCAACCTTGCTCTGCTTTCGAGCTTGTGTTATTTACTCTTGAAACTTGTGGTATACGTTTCTAAGAAGCCCCTGTGGGTTGAACATATGCCTTCTCTAAACCGTGTGTACCCGAAAGTTTCCACGAGTCATACTCTTCTGGTGCTTCACCAGATAAAATTTCAACACTGCATCTTCATCGAACGTGAGAAGTGAATGAAAGGTTATGCATTGGAGAAGTGGGAGTCGACCTTGAACTTGTGTTCATGCCCATGGACACGATGTAGATCTTATCATTAAAGCTTCTTTTAAATAAATTATTCCTTTGGTATAAGTTCATCTTATATCTAGGATCTGGCCTTTTGCAACCGTGGTTCCGACCATGATTGTTCTTCTTTGATCTCATTTCTCGGACAAGTTAAAACAATTGTCTTCTATGGATCAATACACCAGTCCCACCTTTACCTTGATCTTGTGTCGAGTATTACCCCCCCGGTATCTCGAGATTATCATGGAACTGCATAACTCCTTATGAGTTCTTCATCAAGTGCTACCTTCCCACTGATTCCAATTTTTCGCGGGCTCTGAGTTATTGAACACTCAAAGACACCGATAACTAAACCGAGTCCGCTCTACGGTTCAACAACTCTTCAGTAAGCTTCTATAAGTACGAGTTTGTACCCGATCACGCCATTCCTAGCCTGTTTGGCTATATCATTGTCGTGACGATTCTAACGGTGCTACCTGGTCCTTATTCTCGGAGCACCAATTTTCGACGATGAACTAACCTTACGTCGATTTTTCCTCGTCATACCCTTTCACCTTAAACAACAAGCTTGAGTTCGAGTTTGTGTCATAACTGTGGTTCCAATAACCTCTTGCTTCATCATTCCTTTGACTTGATGTCGTCGCTGATTGACTACATCTTCATGAACTCTCGTGACAAAGGTGTCGTGATCATCAACATTCTGAGCTCATCCAGGATATCAATTGAATTTATGACGAGAAATACCATCCTTGCCCTCGATGAATTGTATTATCGTCGACCACTTTATTGCCCTCCCACCAACACAAGCTTGTTCATGTTTGGTGTTATACCTTGAGTTCCTTGCTATCCAGCAATTGTTCTTCTTTACCTTGGAGTATTACCATCCTTTATGTCAAGACTGTTCTGAGATTTGTTCCACCTCTTGAGAATTCTTGACATAGAAATACTTCTCACCATCACCATTCTTTCTTGGTCCCCGTGTTAATTCCAACAAGTGAACGGTGTTGTTTGGATTCTTTCCTTCTAGCAACCCTATTGCTTTGAAGTGAATGGGCGATAGTTCATTCTAAGTCTTTCGATAATTGAATCACCATTCTAACATTTGCCGTGCAACCCAACCCATATTTCGGGTGCACCGTTCAACCAATGTTTAATTATGTATGTTTTCCTCGAGCATGTCCCATTATATCATTTGATCTAACAAATGTCATCCTCTTGTTCACATTATCGTGGAAATCCATCCATTTGGAATTCTCCATGAATTGTCGCTGAGCCCATCAGCCACCTCCTCATCCCCTCCTTGGTTTAATGATGAACTATTGCTTCAGAAACCCGCTCCCATAGTTCATTTCCCGAGAATCTTGCAATGTCATTTCGTCGATTTGTGTTGCACCTTTTCCTCTCGGACCCCTTGAGTCTGAGGTATCATGACACCAATTGGATATGAATCTCGGTCAGATATGATGGATGGGACAACTTTCCAAGAGTTATGATGTTGATCCTTTGATGACCCGGTAACA
>NC_057800.1:578449936-578451725 GCF_018294505.1 Triticum aestivum
ATCTACAAGTTATTCCTGATGGATCCTTCGTGTTTCCAAAGTCTGATCTTCACCTGAAGACCATGTCAATGCTATCTCGAAGCATGTCAATGGTACTCCGATTTTCAACAGGAACATTTGAAGCACAATGCTAAATTTTATTTATCATTTATCCTAACACCGTTGTATGGGTAATGTCATGAAAATTCTCTCCCGTACCTAAAGAGTTTTCTACATTATATCCTGCCACGGATATCATGCTCTGCTTGTCCTTGGGAAGGATATATCCCTGAATTATGTGTTTAAACACGTTTTCCTTTCCATTGTTCTGTTTAATATGATAATCATATTTTACTTTCCATTTGTTGTTTGAACCTTTCTTGTGATCTATATGATCTAAGCAGCAATATTCTACTGCTTATGTAAACTCCTCGGTGTACAATTCTGTCAGCAAGAACCTGTTACTATTGTTGATGACATTTCGGTAGCCACCGATGGACGAGAACTTTGCCTAATGGCCCGCCTCGTTCAAGGAGCAGGGAAATGGTTCTCTTTGTCCCTTGCCCTTGGTATCGATGTTGTTGCCGACATAACTAACAGACTACCCTCTGACCTGCCTTGCTATCGTGACCGTGCAAGATGTCAGCCCCCTTCCTACTTTTAACCCACATGGTGGGCCCATAACCCACAGGTCCACTGGATCGGAACCTGACTCTCCGGTACACCCATATCTCTGAATTTATTCCTCACGATTGGCTTCATATGAAGATCACCAGCCACCTTCCTAGTGATCAATTCTGGTATCGGACACAATACTTATTCCTGTTGCTCTGAACCCCATTCACACTCTGTTTCAGGCAATGAACGATTGCCTATCCGCTTGGAACTTCTTATTGCACCGTCTTACTTTGCTCTCGATGTGTTTCATTTGTTCAACTCGAGAGATACTCATATGTTCATACTTGGGAAACCCCCAGAAGATTTTCCCTTGTAACATCCTATCGTTGTAGAGCTGCCCCTTACCTATTCGTAAGTACGATGGAGATCCCGAAGAAAGGATGACAAATTGATCATGGTGACTTGAAGCAGTGAAATGAAGACATCAACGAAAGGGATCAACCTCTTCGAAAGGGAAGCCAAGACCGAGAAGACTCGTTAGGTTTTTTCGCTACCAACACCTTCGCCCCTTACTCAACCGCTTAAATCTCGGGACGAGATTTCTTGTAGTGGAGGAGAATTGTGACGCCCGGGTAATTAAGCTACAGTGATCCTCTGCTAATGGTGCCACGTCACCTCGTTTATAGTTGCTAATCTCGAGTTAGTTCGAAACCGATTCAAATTCAAATTCAAAATTAGGCAAACAATAAAAGTTTTCAAATATCAAAACTAAAATGTTCGGAGTGAACCAAATATTGCATAGATAATTATGGTGGAGAAACCACACTTTTATAAAATGTTTAAATACTGTTAAATGAATAAAAGAGTAAAAAAACAATTATTTTAATGCTTTAAAAATAATAAACATTTTCAAAACTAAATTGTTATAAGTATTAAACTATTGTGGCAGTGGCATAATTTGTAAAATCCTATTTAGGTGCCACTTTGGTAATTTACTAAAACTAAAATAATAGGAAACTAAAAGAAAGCAAAGTATAAAGAAAAAACAGAAAACAAATCTAACTAAAAAAAAGAGGCACCCCCCCCACTGGGCCATCTGTGGCCCAGCTGGCCAGCCCAACTGGGCAAAGGCCCAGCCGGCCGACCCAGCCCCCTCCATATCCCCACCAGGGAGGAAACCCTAACCCACGAC
>NC_057800.1:578452267-578452580 GCF_018294505.1 Triticum aestivum
CCCTCGCCTTGCGCCCCACCTCGTCGCCTCGTCGCTCCACCAGCGGTGCTGCAACTCCGGCGTCGTCCTTGCGCTGCCCCGCGCCCGCCGTTCCCCCATGCGCCCTCTCCAGCCACGGCCAGCGGGCCGCCCTGCTCCCCTCGCCCCGTGCTGTCGCTGCCTTGGCCGCCGGCGCCCAGGCGCGCCGATGGCCACCCCTGAGCCAGCGTCCGGGCTCGCCCCTGACGGGCGCCCACGCACCCGTTAGCTCCCGTGCCTGTTAAGGCCCTGTGTGCCACTGACTAGGGGGGCCCACCCCTCAGAACAAAAAAAA
>NC_057800.1:578452590-578456230 GCF_018294505.1 Triticum aestivum
CTCGCCCCGTGCTGTCGCTGCCTTGGCCGCCGGCGCCCAGGCGCGCCGATGGCCACCCCTGAGCCAGTGTCCGGGCTTGCCGTGCCCGTGGCCGGCGCCTCCCCCTGTCGATCTGGGCGCTCGCCCAGTCGGGCGCCGACGCCCAGCGCCCGCACCCGCGGCAACCGCATGCCCGTTAGCCCCCAGGGCCCTATGACAAAGGGGGCCCGCCCCCAAAACGTTAAAAAAAAGTATATAAAAATAAATAAAACAATAATTAAAATAAAAATAAATTTAATTAATTAATTAATTAATTAAATTAATTAAGTTAATTAACCTTAATTAATTAATCTAATTAACCTGTTAGCTTAATTAAACAGTAATTAGTTTAACTAAATCCTAATTAACCTAACAGAGTATGACAGGTGGGTCCCATTGGACCCACGCGTCAGTTTGACCCAGTCAACCCCTGTTGACTGCTGATGTCAGCATGACGTCATGCTGACGACATAAATCCATTTTCCGAATTAATTAAATAATTAAATAAATTCCAGAAATTAATAAAATCTTTAGAAAATCATATCTTTTAATCCATAACTCGGATTAAAATATTTTCAACATGAAAGTTGCTCAGAACGACGAGACGAATCCGGATACGCAGTCCGTTCGTCCGCCACACACCCCTAACCTATCGAACTCGCAACTTTCCCCCTCCGTCTCCTCTGCCCGAAAACACGAAACACCGGGAATACTTTCCCGGATGTTTTCCCCCCTTCACCGGTATCACCTACTACCGCGTTAGGGCACACCGAACACCGCGTATTGCCTTGTTATATTTTGTGATGCTTTGTTTGCTCTGTATTCATTATTTCTTCCCCCTCTTCTCTCCGGTAGACTACGAGACCAACGCTGCTGCTGGCCAGTTCGACTACGGAGTTGACGACCCCACTCTCTTGCCAGAGCAACCAGGCAAGCCCCCCCCCCCTTGATCACCAGATATCGCCTATTCTACTCTATACTGCTTGCATTAGAGTAGTGTAGCATGTTACTGCTTTTCGTTAATCCTATTCTGATGCATAGCGTGACATTGTTGCTACATCTGTTGATACCTTACCTGCAATCCTAAATACTTAGTATAGGATGCTAGTTTATCATTGTTGGCCCTACATTCGTGTCAGTCTGCCTTGCTATAATATTGGGCCGTGATCACTTGGGAGGTGATCACGGGTATATACTATACATATATACATACTATACAGATGGTGACTAAAGTCGGGTCAGCTCATTGAGTACCCACAAGTGATTCTGACGAGGGGGCTGAAAGGACAGGTGGCTCCATCCCGGTAGAGGTGGGCCTGGGTTCCCGACGGCCCTCGACTGTTACTTTGTGGCGGAGCGACAGGGCAGGTTGAGACCACCTAGGAGACAGGTGGGCCTGGCCCTGTTCGGCGTTCGCGGATACTTAACACGCTTAACGAGATCTTGGTATTTGATCTGAGTCGGCTACGAGCCTATACGCACTAACCATCTACGTGGGAGTAGTTATGGGTATCCCGGCGTCGTGGTATCAGCCGAAGCACTTCAGACGTCAGCGACGGAGCGACGCGCGCCGGATTGGAACGTAAGCCTGCTCTTGTATTAAGGGGGCTAGTTCTGCTTCCGGCCGCCCACGCAACGTGCAGGTGTGCTATGGGCGATGGGCCCAGACCCCTGTGCGCTTAGGTTTAGACCGGCGTGCTGGCCTCTCTGTTTTGCCTAGGTGGGGCTGCGACGTGTTGATCTTCCGAGGCCGGGCATGACCCAGGAAAGTGTGTCCGGCCAAATGGGATCAAGCGTGTTGGGTTATGTGGTGCACCCCTACAGGGAAGTTAATCTATTCGAATAGCCGTGATCTTCGGTAACAGGACGACTTGGAGTTGTACCTTGACCTTATGACAACTAGAACCGGATACTTAATAAAACACACCCTTCAAAGTGCCAGATATAACCGGTGGTCGCTCTTCCTCAGGGATATGAGGAGGGGATCGCCGGGTAGGATTATGCTATGAGATGCTACTTGGAGATGCTACTTGGAGGACTTCAATCTACTCTCTTCTAGTTGATGCAAGACGGTGACTGCGAGAAGCGTAGTCTTCGACAGGATTAGTTATCCCCCTCTTATTCTGGCATTCTGCAGTTCAGTCCACTGATATGGCCTCCTTACACATATACCCATGCATATGTAGTGTAGTTCCTTGCTTGCGAGTACTTTGGATGAGTACTCACGGTTGCTTTCTCCCCCCCTTTTCCCCTTTCCTTTCTTTCTGGTTGTCGCAACCAGATGCTGGAGTCCAGGAGCCAGACGCCACCGTCGACGACGACCCCTACTACACTGGAGGTGCCTACTACTACGTGCTGCCCGCTGATGACGACCGGGAGTAGTTTAGGAGGATCCCAGGCAGGAGGCCTGCGCCTCTTTCGATCTGTATCCCAGTTTGTGCTAGCCTTCTTAAGGCAAACTTGTTTAACTTATGTCTGTACTCAAATATTGTTGCTTCCGCTGACTCGTCTATGATCGAGCACTTGTATTCGAGCCCTCGAGGCCCCTGGCTTGTATTATGATGCTTGTATGACTTATTTTATGTTTTAGAGTTGTGTTGTGATATCTTCCCGTGAGTCCCTGATCTTGATCGTACACATTTGCGTGCATGATTAGTGTACGATTGAATTGGGGCGTCACAAACAGGCTCTACAGGATAGTTCAAGTAATTTTACACTAGAGTTGAACTAGTTCTACAAGCTAGTTTAAATAATTTTGCACTAGAGTTGAACTAGCTCTATAACCTAGTACAAATAATTTTACACTAGAGTTGAACTAGCTCTATGACCTAGTACAAATAATTTTACACTAGAGTTGAACTAGCTCTATAACCTAGTACAAATAATTTTACAGTAGAATTGAACTAGCTCTATGACCTAGTACAAATAATTTTACACAAGACTTGAACTAGCTCTATAGGCTAGTTCAAATAACTTTCCATTAGAGTTGAACTAGCTCTATAGGCAAGGTCAAATAATTTTATAATAGAGTTGAACTAGCTCTATAACCTAATACAAATAATTTTACACTAGAGTTAAACTAGCTCTACAAGCTAGTTCAAATAATTTTACACTAGAGTTGAACTAGTTCTACAATCTAGTTTAATTAATTTTACACTATAGTTGAACTTTCTCTATAGCCTAGTGCAAATAATTTAACACTAGAGTTGAACTAGCTCTATGACCTAGTACAAATAATTTTACACTAGAGTTGAACTAGCTCTATTACCTAGTACAAATAATTTTACACTAGAGTTGAGCTAGCTCTATGACCTAGTACAAATAATTTTACAATAGAGTTGAACTAGCTCTATAGGCTAGTTCAAATAATTTTACAGTAGAGTTGAACTAGCTCTATAACCTAGTACAAATAATTTTACAGTAGAGTTGAACTAGCTCTATAACCTAGTACAAATAATTTTACACTAGAGTTGAACTAGTTCTACAGTCCAGTTTAAAGAATTTTACACTAGATTTGAACTAGCTCTATAACCTAACACAAATTATTTTACACTAGAGTTGAACTAGCTCTATAACCTAGTACAAATAATTTTATACTTGAGTTGAACTAGCTCTATAACCT
>NC_057800.1:578456240-578465932 GCF_018294505.1 Triticum aestivum
CACTAGATTTGAACTAGCTCTATAACCTAACACAAATAATTTTACACTAGAGTTGAACTAGCTCTATAACCTAGTACAAATAATTTTATACTTGAGTTGAACTAGCTCTATAACCTAGTACAAATGATTTTACACTACTGTTGAACTAGCTCTGCAAGCTAGTTCAAATAATTTTACAATAGAGTTGAACTAGCTCTATAACCTAATACAAATAATTTTACACTAGAGTTAAACTAGCTCTACAAGCTAGTTCAAATAATTTTACACTAGAGTTGAACTAGTTCTACAATCTAGTTTAATTAATTTTACACTATAGTTGAACTTTCTCTATAGCCTAGTGCAAATAATTTAACACTAGAGTTGAACTAGCTCTATGACCTAGTACAAATAATTTTACACTAGAGTTGAACTAGCTCTATTACCTAGTACAAATAATTTTACACTAGAGTTGAGCTAGCTCTATGACCTAGTACAAATAATTTTACAATAGAGTTGAACTAGCTCTATAGGCTAGTTCAAATAATTTTACAGCAGAGTTGAACTAGCTCTATAACCTAGTACAAATAATTTTACAGTAGAGTTGAGCTAGCTCTATAACCTAGTACAAATAATTTTACACTAGAGTTGAACTAGTTCTACAGTCCAGTTTAAAGAATTTTACACTAGATTTGAACTAGCTCTATAACCTAACACAAATTATTTTACACTAGAGTTGAACTAGCTCTATAACCTAGTACAAATAATTTTATACTTGAGTTGAACTAGCTCTATAACCTAGTACAAATGATTTTACACTACTGTTGAACTAGCTCTACAAGCTAGTTCAAATAATTTTACAATAGAGTTGAACTAGCTCTATAACCTAATACAAATAATTTTACACTAGAGTTAAACTAGCTCTACAAGCTAGTTCAAATAATTTTACACTAGAGTTGAACAGGCACTACAGGATAGTTCAAATAATTTTACACTAGAGTTGAACTAGTTCTAGAAGCTAGTTTAAATAATTTTACACTAGAGTTGAACTAGCTCTATGACCTAGTGCAAATAATTTTACACAAGACTTGAACTAGCTCTATAGGCTAGTTCAAATAACTTTCCACTAGAGTTGAACTAGCTCTATAGGCAAGGTCAAATAATTTTACAATAGAGTTGAACCAGCTCTATAACCTAATACAAATAATTTTACACTAGAGTTAAACTAGCTCTACAAGCTAGTTCAAATAATTTTACACTAGAGTTGAACAAGCTCTACAGGATAGTTCAAATAATTTTACATTAGAGTTGAACTAGTTCTACAATCTAGTTTAATTAATTTTACACTATAGTTGAACTTTCTCTATAGCCTAGTGCAAATAATTTAACACTAGAGTTGAACTAGCTCTATGACCTAGTACAAATAATTTTACACTAGAGTTGAACTAGCTCTATAACCTAGTACAAATAATTTTACACTAGAGTTGAGCTAGCTCTATGACCTAGTACAAATAATTTTACAATAGAGTTGAAGTAGCTCTATAGTCTAGTTCAAATAATTTTACAGTAGAGTTGAACTAGCTCTATAACCTATTACAAATAATTTTACAGTAGAGTTGAACTAGCTCTATAACCTAGTACAAATAATTTTACACTAGAGTTGAACTAGTTCTACAGTCCAGTTTAAAGAATTTTCCACTAGATTTGAACTAGCTCTATAACCTAACACAAATAATTTTACACTAGAGTTGAACTAGCTCTATAACCTAGTACAAATAATTTTATACTTGAGTTGAACTAGCTCTATAACCTAGTACAAATGATTTTACACTACTGTTGAACTAGCTCTGCAAGCTAGTTCAAATAATTTTACAATAGAGTTGAACTAGCTCTATAACCTAATACAAATAATTTTACACCAGAGTTAAACTAGCTCTACAAGCTAGTTCAAATAATTTTACACTAGAGTTGAACAGGCTCTACAGGATAGTTCAAATAATTTTACACTAGAGTTGAACTAGTTCTACAAGCTAGGTTAAATAATTTTGGACTAGAGTTGAACTAGCTCTATAACCTAGTACAAATAATTTTACACTAGAGTTGAACTAGCTCTATGACCTAGTACAAATAATTTTACACTAGAGTTGAACTAGCTCTATAACCTAGTACAAATAATTTTACACTAGAATTGAACTAGCTCTATGACCTAGTACAAATAATTTTACACAAGACTTGAACTAGCTCTATAGGCTAGTTCAAATAACTTTCCACTAGAGTTGAACTAGCTCTATAGGCAAGGTCAAATAATTTTACAATAGAGTTGAACTAGCTCTATAACCTAATACAAATAATTTTACACTAGAGTTAAACTAGCTCTACAAGCTAGTTCAAATAATTTTACACTAGAGTTGAACAAGCTCTACAGGATAGTTCAAATAATTTTACACTAGAGTTGAACTAGTTCTACAATCTAGTTTAATTATTTTTACACTATAGTTGAACTTTCTCTATAGCCTAGTGCAAATAATTTAACACTAGAGTTGAACTAGCTCTATGACCTAGTACAAATAATTTTACACTAGAGTTGAACTAACTCTATAACCTAGTACAAATAATTTTACACTAGAGTTGAGCTAGCTCTATGACCTAGTACAAATATTTTTACAATAGGGTTCAACTAGCTCTATAGGCTAGTTCAAATAATTTTACAGTAGAGTTGAACTAGCTCTATAACCTAGTACAAATAATTTTACAGTAGAGTTGAACTAGCTCTATAACCTAGTACAAATAATTTTACACTAGAGTTGAACTAGTTCTACAGTCCAGTTTAAAGAATTTTACACTAGATTTGAACTAGCTCTATAACCTAACACAAATAATTTTACACTAGAGTTGAACTAGCTCTATAACCTAGTACAAATAATTTTATACTTGAGTTGAACTAGCTCTATAACCTAGTACAAATGATTTTACACTACTGTTTAACTAGCTCTACAAGCTAGTTCAAATAATTTTACAATAGAGTTGAACTAGCTCTATAACCTAATACAAATAATTTTACACTAGAGTTAAACTAGCTCTACAAGCTAGTTCAAATAATTTTACACTAGAGATGAACAGGCTCTACAGGATAGTTCGAATAATTTTACACTAGAGTTGAACTAGTTCTCCAAGCTAGTTTTAATAATTTTGCACTAGAGTTGAACTAGCTCTATAACCTAGTACAAATAATTTTACACTAGAGTTGAACTAGCTCTATGACCTAGTACAAATAATTTTACACTAGAGTTGAACTAGCTCTATAACCTAGTACAAATAATTTTACACTAGAGTTGAACTAGCTCTATGACCTAGTACAAATAATTTTACACAAGACTTGAACTAGCTCTATAGGCTAGTTCAAATAACTTTCCACTAGAGTTGAACTAGCTCTATAGGCAAGGTCAAATAATTTTACAATAGAGTTGAACTAGCTCTATAACCTAATACAAATAATTTTACACTAGAGTTAAACTAGCTCTACAAGCTAGTTCAAATAATTTTACACTAGAGTTGAACAAGCTCTACAGGATAGTTCAAATAATTTTACACTAGAGTTGAACTAGTTCTAAAATCTAGTTTAATTATTTTTACACTATAGTTGAACTTTCTCTATAGCCTAGTGCAAATAATTTAACACTAGAGTTGAACTAGCTCTATGACCTAGTACAAATAATTTTACACTAGAGTTGAACTAACTCTATAACCTAGTACAAATAATTTTACACTAGAGTTGAGCTAGCTCTATGACCTAGTACAAATATTTTTACAATAGAATTGAACTAGCTCTATAGGCTAGTTCAAATAATTTTACAGTAGAGTTGAACTAGCTCTATAACCTAGTACAAATAATTTTACACTAGAGTTGAACTAGTTCTACAGTCCAGTTTAAAGAATTTTACACTAGATTTGAACTAGCTCTATAACCTAACACAAATAATTTTACACTAGAGTTGAACTAGCTCTATAACCTAGTACAAATAATTTTATACTTGAGTTGAACTAGCTCTATAACCTAGTACAAATGATTTTGCACTACTGTTTAAGTAGCTCTACAAGCTAGTTCAAATAATTTTACAATAGAGTTGAACTAGCTCTATAACCTAATACAAATAATTTTACACTAGAGTTAAACTAGCTCTACAAGCTAGTTCAAATAATTTTACACTAGAGTTGAACAGGCTCTACAGGATAGTTCAAATAATTTTACACTAGAGTTGAACTAGTTCTACAAGCTAGTTTAAATAATTTTGAACTAGAGTTGAACTAGCTCTATAACCTAGTACAAATAATTTTACACTAGAGTTGAACTAGCTCTATGACCTAGTACAAATAATTTTACACAAGACTTTAACTAGCTCTATAGGCTAGTTCAAATAACTTTCCACTAGAGTTGAACTAGCTCTATAGGCAAGGTCAAATAATTTTACAATAGAGTTGAACTAGCTCTATAACCTAATACAAATAATTTTACACTAGAGTTAAACTAGCTCTACAAGCTAGTTCAAATAATTTTACACTAGAGTTGAACAAGCCTCTACAGGATAGTTCAAATAATTTTACACTAGAGTTGAACTAGTTCTAAAATCTAGTTTAATTATTTTTACACTATAGTTGAACTTTCTCTATATCCTTGTGCAAATAATTTAACACTAGAGTTGAACTAGCTCTATGACCTAGTACAAATAATTTTACACTAGAGTTGAACTAACTCTATAACCTAGTACAAATAATTTTACACTAGAGTTGAGCTAGCTCTATGACCTAGTACAAATATTTTTACAATAGAGTTGAACTAGCTCTATAGGCTAGTTCAAATAATTTTACAGTAGAGTTGAACTAGCTCTATAACCTAGTACAAATAATTTTACACTAGAGTTGAACTAGTTCTACAGTCCAGTTTAAAGAATTTTACACTAGATTTGAACTAGCTCTATAACCTAACACAAATAATTTTACACTAGAGTTGGACTAGCTCTATAACCTAGTACAAATAATTTTATACTTGAGTTGAATTAGCTCTATAACCTAGTACAAATGATTTTGCACTACTGTTTAAGTAGCTCTACAAGCTAGTTCAAATAATTTTACAATAGAGTTGAACTAGCTCTATAACCTAATACAAATAATTTTACACTAGAGTTAAACTAGCTCTACAAGCTAGTTCAAATAATTTTACACTAGAGTTGAACAGGCTCTACAGGATAGTTCAAATAATTTTACACTAGAGTTGAACTAGTTCTACAAGCTAGTTTAAATAATTTTGCACTAGAGTTGAACTAGCTCTATAACCTAGTACAAATAATTTTACACTAGAGTTGAACTAGCTCTATGACCTAGTACAAATAATTTTACACTAGAGTTGAACTAGCTCTATAACCTAGTACAAATAATTTTACACTAGAGTTGAACTAGCTCTATGACCTAGTACAAATAATTTTACACAAGACTTGAACTAGCTCTATAGGCTAGTTCAAATAACTTTCCACTAGAGTTGAACTAGCTCTATAGGCAAGGTCAAATAATTTTACAATAGAGTTGAACTAGCTCTATAACCTAATACAAATAATTTTACACTAGAGTTAAACTAGCTCTACAAGCTAGTTCAAATAATTTTACACTAGAGTTGAACAAGCTCTACAGGATAGTTCAAATAATTCTACACTAGAGTTGAACTAGTTCTACAATCTAGTTTAATTAATTTTACACTATAGTTGAACTTTCTCTATAGCCTAGTGCAAATAATTTAACACTGGAGTTGAACTAGCTCTATGACCTAGTACAAATAATTTTACACTAGAGTTGAACTAGCTCTATAACCTAGTACAAATAATTTTACACTAGAGTTGAGCCAGCTCTATGACCTAGTACAAATAATTTTACAATAGAGTTGAACTAGCTCTATAGGCTAGTTCAAATAATTTTACAATAGAGTTGAACTAGCTCTATAACCTAGTACAAATAATTTTACAGTAGAGTTGAACTAGCTCTATAACCTAGTACAAATAATTTTACACTAGAGTTGAACTAGTTCTACAGTCCAATTCAAAGAATTTTACACTAGATTTGAACTAGCTCTATAACCTACCACAAATAATTTTACGCTAGACGTGAACTAGCTCTATAACCTAGTACAAATAATTTTATACTTGAGTTGAACTAGCTCTATAACCTAGTACAAATGATTTTACACTACTGTTGAACTAGCTCTACAAGCTAGTTCAAATAATTTTACAATAGAGTTGAACTAGCTCTATAACCTAATAAAAATAATTTTACACTAGAGTTAAACTAGCTCTACAAGCTAGTTCAAATAATTTTACACTAGAGTTGAACAGGCTCTACAGGATAGTTCAAATAATTTTACACTAGAGTTGAACTAGTTCTACAAGCTAGTTTAAATAATTTTGCACTAGAGTTGAACTAGCTCTGTAACCTAGTACAAATAATTTTACAATAGAGTTGAACTAGCTCTATGACCTAGTACAAATAATTTTACACTAGAGTTGAACTAGCTCTATAACCTAGTACAAATAATTTTACACTAGAGTTGAACTAGCTCTTTGACCTAGTACAAATAATTTTACACAAGACTTGAACTAGCTCTATAGGCTAGTTCAAATAACTTTCCACTAGAGTTGAACTATCTCTATAGGCAAGGTCAAATAATTTTACAATAGAGTTAAACTAGCTCTATAACCTAATACAAATAATTTTACACTAGAGTTAAACTAGCTCTACAAACTAGTTCAAATAATTTTACACTAGAGTTGAACAAGCTCTATAGGATAGTTCAAATAATTTTACACTAGAGTTGAACTAGTTCTACAATCTAGTTTAATTAATTTTACACTATAGTTGAACTTTCTCTATAGCCTAGTGCAAATAATTTAACACTAGAGTTGAACTAGCTCTATGACCTAGTACAAATAATTTTACACTAGAGTTGAACTAGCTCTATAACCTAGTACAAATAATTTTACACTAGAGTTGAGCTAGCTCTATGACCTAGTACAAATCATTTTACAATAGAGTTGAACTAGCTCTATAGGCTAGTTCAAATAATTTTACACTAGAGTTGAACAGGCTCTATAGGATAGTTCAAATAATTTTACACTAGAGTTGAACTAGTTCTACAAGCTAGTTCAAATAATTTTACACTAGAGTTGAACAGGCTCTATAGGATAGTTCAAATAATTTTACACTAGAGTTGAACTAGTTCTACAGGCTAGTTTAAATAATTTTGCACTAGAGTTGAACTAGCTCTATAACCTAGTACAAATAATTTTAAACTAAAGTTGAACTAGCTCTATGACTGTGACGCCCCGATTTAATCGTACACTAATCATGCACGCAAATGTGTACGATCAAGATCAGGGACTCACGGGAAGATATCACAACACAACTCTACAAATAAAATAAGTCATACAAGCATCATAATACAAGCCAGGGGCCTCGAGGGCTCGAATACAAGTGCTCGATCATAGACGAGTCAGCGGAAGCAACAATATCTGAGTACAGACATAAGTTAAACAAGTTTGCCTTAAGAAGGCTAGCACAAACTGGGATACAGATCGAAAGAGGCGCAGGCCTCCTGCCTGGGATCCTCCTAACTACTCCAGGTCGTCGTCGGCGGGCAGCACGTAGTAGTAGGCACCTCCGGTGTAGTAGGGGTCGTCGTCGACTGTGGCGTCTGGCTCCTGGACTCCAGCATCTGGTTGCGACAACCAGGAAGAAGGAAAGGGGGAAAAGGGGGGGAGAAAGCAACCGTGAGTACTCATCCAAAGTACTCGCAAGCAAGGAGCTACACTACATATGCATGGGTATATGTGTAAGGAGGCCATATCAGTGGACTGAACTGCAGAATGCCAGAATAAGAGGGGGATAACTAATCCTATCGAAGACTACGCTTCTGGTCACCTTCGTCTTGCATCAAGTATAAGAGAGTAGATTGACGTCCTCCAAGTAGCATCTCCCAATAACATCTCATAGCATATTCCTACCCGGCGATCCCCTCCTCATATCCCTGAGGTAGAGCGACCACCGGTTGTACCTGGCACTTGGAAGGGTGTGTTTTATTAAGTATCCGGTTCTAGTTGTCATAAGGTCAAGGTACAACTCCAAGTCGTCCTGTTACCGAAGATCACGGCTATTCGAATAGATTAACTTCCCTGCAGGGGTGCACCACATAGCCCAACACGCTCGATCCCATTTGGCCGGACACACTTTCCTGGGTCATGCCCGGCCTTGGAAGATCAACACGTCGCAGCCCCACCTAGGCAAAACAGAGAGGCCAGCACGCCGGTCTAAACCTAAGCGCACAGGGGTCTGGGCCCATCGCCCATAGCACACCTGCACATTGCGTACGCGGCCGAAAGCAGACCTAGCCTAGTGGCGTTCCAGTCCAATTCGGCGCGCGCCGCTCCGTCGCTGACGTCTGAAGTGCTTCGGCTGATACCACGACGTCGGGATACCCATAACTACTCCCACGTAGATGGTTAGTGCGTATAGGCTCGTAGCCAGACTCAGATCAAATACCAAGATCTCATTAAGCGTGTTAAGTGTCCGCGAACGCCGAACAGGGCCAGGCCCACCTCTCTCCTAGGCGGTCTCAACCTGCCCTGTCGCTCCGCCACAAAGATCCACACAGAGGGCCGTCAGAACAAAGGTCCTTTCAGCCCCCAATCCGTGAATCACTCGCGGGTACTCTTCGAGCTGACCCGACTTTAGTCACCATCTGTATAGTATGTATGTATGTATAGTATATACCCGTGATCACCTCCCAAGTGAACACGGCCCGATAGTATAGCAAGGCAGACTGACAAGAATGTAGGGCCAATGATGATAAACTAGCATCCTATACTAAGCATTTAGGATTGCAGGTAAGGTATCAACAGAGGTAGCGACAATGTCAGGCTATGCATCAGAATAGGATTAACGAAAGCAGTAACATGCTACACTACTCTAATGCAAGCAGTATAGAGGAGAATAGGCGATATCTGGTGATCAAGGGGGTGGCTTGCCTGGTTGCTCTGGCAAGAGAGAGGGGTCGTCAACTCCGTAGTCGAACTGGGCAGCAGCAGCGTCGGTCTCGTAGTCTACCGGAGAGAAGAGGGGGAAGAAACAATGAATACAAGGTAAACAGATGCATATCGATGCATGACATGTCAAGAAGCGATGCTAGGCGTGCCCTAACGTGGTACGAGGAGGTACTGGTTAAGGGGGAAACATCCGGGAAAGTATCCCCGGTGTTTAGGGTTTTCGGGCAGAGGAGCCGGAGGGGAAAAGTTGCAGGTTCGATAGGTTAGGGGTGTGTGGCTGACGAACGGACTGCGTATCCGGATTCGTCTCGTCGTTCTGAGCAACTTTCATGTTGAAAATATTTTAATCCGAGTTACGGATTAAAAGATATGATTTTTAAAAGATTTTATTAATTTCTGGAATTTAATTAATTATTTAATTAATTCGAAAATGCATTTATGACATCAGCATGATGTCATACTGACATCATCAGTCAACAGGGTTGACCGAGTCAACCCTGACAGGTGGGTCCCGCATGTCATTCTCTAATATCTAATTAACCTAATCAGAGTTAATTAACATTAGTTAATTAGGTTAATTAGTGATTAGGGTTAATTAATCAGAATTAATTAGACTAATTAATTACTTACTTATTT
>NC_057800.1:578467113-578472803 GCF_018294505.1 Triticum aestivum
GTCTCTCTCTTCTTTTCTTTTGTTTTTACTTTTTTCCTTTTACTTTTCTTTTCTGTTTTATGACTAGTTTTCTTTTATTTTAGTTTTACAAAATACACCAATGGTTCCTAAATTGGTATTGCTAATACATACTACTGCCACATTAATTTGGGTAACTAAATAAAATAGTTTAATATTTTATTTATTGTAAAAGGAATTCAACTAATTGTTTTGCTACTATTCAAAACATTTTAGAGTATTTATGCGTTTTATAAAAGTGTGGTTCCTCCACCATAATTACTTATGAATTAGTTGGAACCACCCGAACACTTTAGTTTTAATATTTGAAAACTTTTATTTTTTGACTTTATTTTGAATTTGAATTTTGAATCGGATTTGAACTAACGCGAGATTCGTCAACAGTAACCGAGGTGATGTGGCATCATTAGTAGGGATTACTGTAGCTTAATTACCCGGGCGTCACAATTCTCCTCCACTACAAGAAATCTCGTCCCGAGATTTAAGAGGGGAGTAAGGGGAAAGTTCTGGTTAGGATATTCTAACGGATCTTCTCGAAGAAGTTAGTTCCTTTCGTTGATGTCTTCAATCCTTTATTCCGGTGCATCATGATAAACTTGTCACCATTTCTTCGTGAACTCCATCGTGCTTACGAATAGGTAAGGGGTAGCTCTACAATGCAAGGGTGTTATAAGGGAAAATCATCTGGGGGTATCCCAAGAATGAACTTATGAGTATCTCTCGAGTTGAACAAATGACACACATCGAGAGCAAAGTAAGATAGTGCGATAAGAAGTTTCAAGCGGATAGGCAATCGTTCATTGTCTGAAACAGGGTGCGAAAGGGTTCAGAGCAACGGGAATAAGTATTGTGTCCGATACCAGGATAGATCAACAGGCAAGTGGCCCGTGAATTACCTACAAAGTCAAGCGTGAGGAATAACTTCGGCAACAGGGGTGTACAGGAGAGTTAGGTTTCGATCCTGCGAAACTGTGGGTTATGGGCCCACCATGTGGTTAAAAGTAGAAGGTTGGTGACATCTTGCACGATCATGTAAGCAAGGCATGTCAGAGGAGAGTCTGAGGGTCATGTCGGCAACAACATAGGTACCAAGGGCGAGGGACGAAGAGAACCATTTTCCTGCTCGTTGAACGAGGCGGACCAATAGGCAAGGTTCTCGTCCATCGGTGGTTACCGGAATGTCATCAACAATAGTAATAGGGTCTTACTTACAGAGTGGTACAACGAGGTGCTGACCTAAGCAGGGGATTATCACTGCTTAGATTATATATCTCCCAAGAAAGGTTCAAACAACCAATGGAAAGTAAAATATGATTATCATATTAAACAGAACAATGGAAAGGAAAATGTGTTTAAACACATATTTCAAGGGCATATCCTTCCCAAGGACAAGCAGAGCATGATATCCACGATAGTATATAACGTAGAAAATCCTCTCGGTGAGGGGAGAGAATTTCATGACGTTACCCCTACCACGGTGTTTGGATAATTGAGCAAGAAACATTTAGCATTGGGCTTCGAATGTTCTTGTTGAAAATCAGAGTACCACAGACATGCTTCGAGATAGCATTGACATGGTCTTCAGGTGAAGATCAGACTTTGGAATCACGAAGGATCCATCAGGAATAACTTGTAGTAACAGTATTACAATTTCCTCATGGACGAATGGATAACCCTGCTGAAAAGGAATCTATAATGATAGGTCCTCCAGCCGGGGGGGGGGGTGCTAGGCATGACATCATGCTACCGGGTCATCAAAGGATCATCACCATAACTCTTGGAAAGTTGTCCCAACCATCATATCTGACCGAGATTCAGATCCGATTGGTGTCATGATACCTCAGACTCAGGATGTCCGAGAAGAAAAGGTGCAACACAAATAGACGAAGTGGCATTTCAAGATTCTCAGGAAACGAACTACGGGAGCGGGTTCTTGAAGCAATAGTTCATCCTTAAACCACAGAGGGGATGAGAAGGTGGCTGATGGACTCAGCGACAATTCATCGAGAATTCCAAACGGATGGAATTCCACGATAATGTGAACAAGAAGATGACATTTGTCAGCTCAAATGGCATAATGATGTATGCTCGAGGAAAACATACACATTTAACCATTGGTTGAAAGGTGCACCCGAAGTATGGGCTGGGTTGCACGACCGACGTCGGAATGGTGATTCAATAATCGATAGTCTAAGAATTTCACTTCAAAGCAAGAGGCTTGCTAGAAGTTTTGAATTCACACGACATAGCTCAATTGTCGGTATTCCGGTTGAAAACAATACGGGGGCCAAGGAATGAACGAAGATGGCAAGAAGTATTATGATATCAAGAATTCTTAAGAGGTGGTGAAATTCTCACCACACCCTTGACAAAAGGAGATGGTAATACTTCCGAGGTAAGGAAGATCAACTGCTGGGTAGCAGGGATCCCAAGGTTTACACAAAACACGAACAACTTGTGTTGAACGGAAGGCAATAAAGTGGTCGATGATAATACAATTCATCGAGGGCAAGGATGGTATTTCTCATCATAAATTCAATTGATATCCTGGATGAGCTCGGAATGTTGATGATCACGACACCTTTGTCGAGAGAGTTCAGGAAGATGTAATCGATCGGCGACGACATCAAGTCAAAGTAATGATGAAGTGAAAGGTTATTGGAACCAAGGGTACGACACAAACTCGAAACCAAGCTTGTTGTTCAAGGCGAAATGATATGCCGATGAGGATCGATGTAAGGTTAATTCATCGTCGAAAATTGTGCTCCGAGAAGAAGGACCGGGTAGCACAGTTAAAATTTAGCATGATAATGATATAGCCGATCAGGCTAGGAATGATGTGATCGGGTACAAACTCGTACTTAAAGAAGATTATCAAGTGTCGTTGAACCGTAATGCAGACTCGGTTCAGTTATCGGTGTCTTTGAGTGTTTAATAACTCAGAGCCCGTGAAAAATTGGATTCAGTGGGAAGGTAGCACTTGATGAACAACTCATAAGAAGTTATGTTGTTCCATGATAATCTCGAGATACAGGGGGGGTAATACCCGACACAAGATCAAAGTAAAGGTTGGACTGGTGTATTGATCCATAGAAGACAATTATTTTGACTTGTCCGAGAAAGGAGAACAAAGAAGAACAATCATGGTCGGAACCACGGTTGCAAAAGGCTAGATCCTAGATATAAGATGAACTTATACCAAAGGAATAATTTATTTAAGAGAAGCTTTAATGATAAGATCTACATCGTGTCCATGGGCATGAACACAAGTTCAAGGTCGACTCCCACTTCTCCAATGCATAACATTTCATTCACTTCTCACGTTCGATGAAGTTGCAGTGTTGAAATTTTATCTGGTGAAGCACCAGAAGAGTATGACTCGTGAAAACTTTCGGGTTCACACGGTTTAGAGAAGGCATATGTTCAATCCATACGGGCTTCTTAGAAACATATACCAAAATCTTTAGAAGTAATTAACTCAAGCTCGAAGGCAGAGCATGGTTGAGAAAGTAGACGATACAATTTACCAAAGGCATTATGTATCAGAGGAAAGGCTCACAAGGTTATTGAATATGAAGGGCGTTGTCAGATAAAATCCAACAAAGGATCTGGTGGTCCACAAGGGATCTGACGTGAGCATCAGTACTCCACTAGAGGAAGAAGAATGCAAGGAGGTCAAATTATAGAAACAACTGACTAACTCAATTGTCAAATGCAAAGGAATTATGATTCCCAAATCAAGGGATCAGAAGCAATGCTCTGATTAGGGGTGGATAAGTTGAATAGCCTTAGGGTACAATCAAAGACAATTCGATTGGTCGAGAACCAATTCCAGTTAAAAGAATGGCAGCTCAGCCGGAAAAGTAATTTATAAGGATCAATGATGATTGCGTGTATTCGCAAACATATTGAGTCAATAGACCCAAAATGATAATGACAAGGAATGTCAATAAGATTTCTATACTTATGGGTTTAATCATAATGAAAGCAAACAAGAAATTCCAGAGCAATAGGTTGCTGAGGATTTTTGGAATATCGGGTGGTATTTCGAAGACTTTTGTGTAACTCATGAACAACTGGGGGATGGGCAGATACTCGATAAATGCGAGAATTAACCGTAGGGGTATTCAAGTGACAAGAACAGCAAGGCAGTAAGCTCAAGGGATTATCGAAACCACGACGAGTTTTTCAGGGTATCTTGTAATAACAAGACCACTGGGGATGAATGTAAGAATAACAAATGCAAGTAGTTATCCATAAGGGTTTGCGGTGGAAGGTGAATTGCAAACGCGATGAACACAAGTTCTCGGGTTAACAGCGGAGAGTATATTCAGGGTCTTCTGGTGCAGCAGACGATCATCAGTAACAAGGGGCTCTCCGGGTGAAAGTGATAACGAGATCCTAGTGTTAGATTTAGTAAACTTCATTTAACCCGAATAGAAGAGATGTCAGAGTCCCAGAGTATAGGTCGAGGAATAAAAGATCCTAATACCACCCAATGGCGACATGTGCCCGTAAGACACACAGCCATGTTAGTAAAAGTTTTGTAAAGTCTAGACTCGACTTCGGCCAAGGAGTTGGAAAGGGGGATTCCTACAGGCAGTCGGCTCTGATACCAACTTGTGACGCCCCGATTTAATCGTACACTAATCATGCACGCAAATGTGTACGATCAAGATCAGGGACTCACGGGAAGATATCACAACACAACTCTACAAATAAAATAAGTCATACAAGCATCATAATACAAGCCAGGGGCCTCGAGGGCTCGAATACAAGTGCTCGATCATAGACGAGTCAGCGGAAGCAACAATATCTGAGTACAGACATAAGTTAAACAAGTTTGCCTTAAGAAGGCTAGCACAAACTGGGATACAGATCGAAAGAGGCGCAGGCCTCCTGCCTGGGATCCTCCTAACTACTCCAGGTCGTCGTCGGCGGGCAGCACGTAGTAGTAGGCACCTCCGGTGTAGTAGGGGTCATCGTCGACTGTGGCGTCTGGCTCCTGGACTCCAGCATCTGGTTGCGACAACCAGGAAGAAGGAAAGGGGGAAAAGGGGGGGAGAAAGCAACCGTGAGTACTCATCCAAAGTACTCGCAAGCAAGGAGCTACACTACATATGCATGGGTATATGTGTAAGGAGGCCATATCAGTGGACTGAACTGCAGAATGCCAGAATAAGAGGGGGATAACTAATCCTGTCGAAGACTACGCTTCTGGTCACCTTCGTCTTGCATCAAGTATAAGAGAGTAGATTGACGTCCTCCAAGTAGCATCTCCCAATAACATCTCATAGCATATTCCTACCCGGCGATCCCCTCCTCATATCCCTGAGGTAGAGCGACCACCGGTTGTACCTGGCACTTGGAAGGGTGTGTTTTATTAAGTATCCGGTTCTAGTTGTCATAAGGTCAAGGTACAACTCCAAGTCGTCCTGTTACCGAAGATCACGGCTATTCGAATAGATTAACTTCCCTGCAGGGGTGCACCACATAGCCCAACACGCTCGATCCCATTTGGCCGGACACACTTTCCTGGGTCATGCCCGGCCTCGGAAGATCAACACGTCGCAGCCCCACCTAGGCAAAACAGAGAGGCCAGCACGCCGGTCTAAACCTAAGCGCACAGGGGTCTGGGCCCATCGCCCATAGCACACCTGCACGTTGCGTAC
>NC_057800.1:578476092-578477339 GCF_018294505.1 Triticum aestivum
TCTACAAGCTAGTTCAAATAATTCTACAATAGAGTTGAACTAGCTCTATAACCTAGTACAAATAATTTTACACTAGAGTTGAGCTAGCTCTATGACCTAGTACAAATAATTTTAAACTAGAGTTGAACTAGCTCTATAACCTAGTACAAATAATTTTACACTAGAGTTGAGCTAGCTCTAAGACCTAGTACAAATAATTTTACAATAGAGTTGAACTAGCTCTATAGGCTAGTTCAAATAATTTTACAGTAGAGTTGAACTAGCTCTATAACCTAATACAAATAATTTTACAATAGAGTTGAACTAGCTCTATAAGCTAATACAAATAATTTTACACTAGAGTTAAACTAGCTCTACAAGCTAGTTCAAATAATTTTACACTAGAGTTGAACAGGCTCTATAGGATAGTTCAAATAATTTTACACTAGAGTTGAACTAGCTCTATGACCTAGTACAAATAATTTTACACTAGAGTTGAACTAGCTCTATAGGCAAGGTCAAATAATTTTACAATAGAGTTAAACTAGCTCTACAAACTAGTTCAAATAATTTTACACTAGAGTTGAACAAGCTCTATAGAATAGTTCAAATAATTTTACACTAGAGTTGAACTAGTTCTACAATCTAGTTTAATTAATTTTACATTATAGTTGAACTTTCTCTATAGCCTAGTGCAAATAATTTAACACTAGAGTTGAACTAGCTCTATGACCTAGTACAAATAATTTTACACTAGAGTTGAACTAGCTCTATAACCTAGTACAAATAATTTTACACTAGAGTTGAGCTAGCTCTATGACCAAGTACAAATAATTTTACAATAGAGTTGAACTAGCTCTATAGGCTAGTTCAAATAATTTTACACTAGAGTTGAGCTAGCTCTATGACCTAGTACAAATAATTTTACAATAGAGTTGAACTAGCTCTATAGGCTAGTTCAAATAATTTTACACTAGAGTTGAACTAGCTCTACAAGTTACTTCAAATAATTTTACAGTAGAGTTGAACTAGCTCTATAACCTAACACAAATAATTTTACACTAGAGTTGAACTAGCTCTACAAGCTAGTTCAAATAATTCTACAATAGAGTTGAACTAGCTCTATAACCTAGTACAAATAATTTTACACTAGAGTTGAGCTAGCTCTATGACCTAGTACAAATAATTTTAAACTAGAGTTGAACTAGCTCTATAACCTAGTACAAATAATTTTACACTAGAGTTGAGCTAGCTCTAAGACCTAGTAC
>NC_057800.1:578478780-578479365 GCF_018294505.1 Triticum aestivum
TACACTAGAGTTGAACTAGCTCTATCACCTAGTACAAATAATTTTACACTAGAGTTGAACTAGCTCTATGACCTAGTACAAATAATTTTACACAAGACATGAACTAGCTCTATAGGCTAGTTCAAATAACTTTTCACTAGAGTTGAACTAGCTCTATAGGCAAGGTCAAATAATTTTACAATAGAGTTGAACTAGCTCTATAACCTAATACAAATAATTTTACACTAGAGTTAAACTAGCTCTATAAACTAGTTCAAATAATTTTACACTAGAGTTGAACAAGCTCTATAGGATAGTTCAAATAATTTTACACTAGAGTTGAACTAGTTCTACAATCTAGTTTAATTAATTTTACACTATAGTTGAACTTTCTCTATAGCCTAGTGCAAATAATTTAACACTGAGTTGAACTAGCTCTATGACCTAGTACAAATAATTTTACACTAGAGTTGAACTAGCTCTATAACCTAGTACAAATAATTTTACACTAGAGTTGAGCTAGCTCTATGACCTAGTACAAATAATTTTACAATAGAGTTGAACTAGCTCTATAGGCTAGTTCAAATAATTTTACACTAGAGTTGA
>NC_057800.1:578482488-578484570 GCF_018294505.1 Triticum aestivum
ATAATTTTACACTAGAGTTGAACTAGCTCTATAACCTAGTACAAATAATTTTACACTAGAGTTGAGCTAGCTCTATGACCTAGTATAAATAATTTTACAATAGAGTTGAACTAGCTCTATAGGCTAGTTCAAATAATTTTACACTAGAGTTGAGCTAGCTCTATGACCTAGTACAAATAATTTTACAATAGAGTTGAACTAGCTCTATAGGCTAGTTCAAATAATTTTACACTAGAGTTGAACTAGCTCTACAAGCTAGTTCAAATAATTTTACAATAGAGTTGAACTAGCTCTATAACCTAACACAAATAATTTTACACTAGAGTTGAACTAGCTCTACAAGCTAGTTCAAATAATTCTACAATAGAGTTGAACTAGCTCTATAACCTAGTACAAATAATTTCACACTAGAGTAGAGCTAGCTCTATGACCTAGTACAAATAATTTTACACTAGAGTTGAACTAGCTCTATAACCTAGTACAAATAATTTTACACTAGAGTTGAGCTAGCTCTATGACCTAGTACAAATAATTTTACAATAGAGTTGAACTAGCTCTATAGGCTAGTTCAAATAATTTTACAGTAGAGTTGAACTAGCTCTATAACCTAGTACAAATAATTTTACAATAGAGTTGAACTAGCTCTATAACCTAATACAAATAATTTTACACTAGAGTTAAACTAGCTCTACAAGCTAGTTCAAATAATTTTACACTAGAGTTGAACAGGCTCTATAGGATAGTTCAAATAATTTCACACTAGAGTTGAACTAGTTCTACAAGTTAGTTTAAATAATTTTGCTCTAGAGTTGAACTAGCTCTATAACCTAGTACAAATAATTTTAAACTAGAGTTGAACTAGCTCTATGACCTAGTACAATTAATTTTACACTAGAGTTGAACTAGTTCTATAACCTACTAGAAATAATTTTACACTAGAGTTGAACTAGCTCTATGACCTAGTACAAATAATTTTACACAAGACTTGAAGTAGCTCTATAGGCTAGTTCAAATAACTTTCCACTAGAGTTGAACTAGCTCTATAGGCAAGGTCAAATAATTTTACAATAGAGTTGAACTAGCTCTATAACCTAATACAAATAATTTTACACTAGAGTTAAACTAGCTCTACAAACTAGTTCAAATAATTTTACACTAGAGTTGAACTAGCTCTATAGGCTAGTTCAAATAATTTTACACTAGAGTTGAGCTAGCTCTATGACCTAGTACAAATAAATTTACAATAGAGTTGAACTAGCTCTATAGGCTAGTTCAAATAGTTTTACACTAGAGTTGAGCTAGCTCTATGACCTAGTACAAATAATTTTACAATAGAGTTGAACTAGCTCTATAGGCCAGTTCAAATAATTTTACAGTAGTGTTGAACTAGCTCTATAACCTAGTACAAATAATTTTACAATAGAGTTGAACTAGCTCTATAGGCTAGTTCAAATAATTTTACAGTAGAGTTGAACTAGCTCTATAACCTAGTACAAATAATTTTACAATAGAGTTGAACTAGCTCTATAACCTAATACAAATAATTTTACACTAGAGTTAAACTAGCTCTACAAGCTAGTTCAAATAATTTTACACTAGAGTTGAACAGGCTCTATAGGATAGTTCAAATAATTTTACGATAGAGTTGAACTAGCTCTATGACCTAGTACAGATAATTTTACACTAGAGTTGAACTAGCTCTATAACCTAGTACAAATAATTTTACACTAGAGTTGAGCTAGCTCTATGACCTAGTATAAATAATTTACAATAGAGTTGAACTAGCTCTCTAGGCTAGTTCAAATAATTTTACACTAGAGCTGAGCTAGCTCTATGACCTAGTACAAATAATTTTACAATAGAGTTGAACTAGCTCTATAGGCTAGTTCAAATAATTTTACACTAGAGTTGAACTAGCTCTACAAGCTAGTTCAAATAATTTTACAATAGAGTTGAACTAGCTCTATAACCTAACACAAATAATTTTACACTAGAGTTGAACTAGCTCTACAAGCTAGTTCAAATAATTCTACAATAGAGTTGAACTAGCTCTATAGCCTAGTACAAATAATTTTACACTAG
>NC_057800.1:578485083-578487454 GCF_018294505.1 Triticum aestivum
TCTACAAGCTAGTTCAAATAATTCTACAATAGAGTTGAACTAGCTCTATAACCTAGTACAAATAATTTTACACTAGAGTTGAGCTAGCTCTATGACCTAGTACAAATAATTTTAAACTAGAGTTGAACTAGCTCTATAACCTAGTACAAATAATTTTACACTAGAGTTGAGCTAGCTCTAAGACCTAGTACAAATAATTTTACAATAGAGTTGAACTAGCTCTATAGGCTAGTTCAAATAATTTTACAGTAGAGTTGAACTAGCTCTATAACCTAATACAAATAATTTTACAATAGAGTTGAACTAGCTCTATAAGCTAATACAAATAATTTTACACTAGAGTTAAACTAGCTCTACAAGCTAGTTCAAATAATTTTACACTAGAGTTGAACAGGCTCTATAGGATAGTTCAAATAATTTTACACTAGAGTTGAACTAGCTCTATGACCTAGTACAAATAATTTTACACTAGAGTTGAACTAGCTCTATAACCTAGTACAAATAATTTTACACTAGAGTTGAACTAGCTCTATGACCTAGTACAAATAATTTTACACAAGACTTGAACTAGCTCTATAGGCTAGTTCAAATAACTTTCCACTAGAGTTGAACTAGCTCTATAGGCAAGGTCAAATAATTTTACAATAGAGTTGAACTAGCTCTATAACCTAATACAAATAATTTTACACTAGAGTTAAACTAGCTCTATAAACTAGTTCAAATAATTTTACACTAGAGTTGAACAAGCTCTATAGGATAGTTCAAATAATTTTACACTAGAGTTGAACTAGTTCTACAATCTAGTTTAATTAATTTTACACTATAGTTGAACTTTCTCTATAGCCTAGTGCAAATAATTTAACACTAGAGTTGAACTAGCTCTATGACCTAGTACAAATAATTTTACACTAGAGTTGAACTAGCTCTATAATCTAGTACAAATAATTTTACACTAGAGTTGAGCTAGCTCTATGACCTAGTACAAATAATTTTACAATAGAGTTGAACTAGCTCTATAGGCTAGTTCAAATAATTTTACACTAGAGTTGAGCTAGCTCTATGACCTAGTACAAATAATTTTACAATAGAGTTGAACTAGCTCTATAGGCTAGTTCAAATAATTTTACACTAGAGTTGAACTAGCTCTACAAGCTAGTTCAAATAATTTTACAATAGAGTTGAACTAGCTCTATAACCTAACACAAATAATTTTACACTAGAGTTGAACTAGCTCTACAAGCTAGTTCAAATAATTCTACAATAGAGTTGAACTAGCTCTATAACCTAGTACAAATAATTTTACACTAGAGTTGAGCTAGCTCTATGACCTAGTACAAATAATTTTACACTAGAGTTGAACTAGTTCTATAACCTAGTACAAATAATTTTACACTAGAGTTGAGCTAGCTCTATGACCTAGTACAAATAATTTTACAATAGAGTTAAACTAGCTCTATAGGCTAGTTCGAATAATTTTACACTAGAGTTGAACTAGCTCTATAACCTAGTACAAATAATTTTACAATAGAGTTGAACTAGCTCTATAACCTAATACAAATAATTTTACACTAGAGTTAAACTAGCTCTACAAGCTAGTTCTAATAATTTTACACTAGAGTTGAACAGGCTCTATAGGATAGTTCAAATAATTTTACACTAGAGTTTAACTAGTTCTACAAGCTAGTTTAAATAATTTTGCACTAGAGTTGAACTAGCTCTATAACCTAGTACAAATAATTTTAAACTAGAGTTGAACTAGCTCTATGACCTAGTACAAATAATTTTACAATAGAGTTGAACTAGCTCTATAGGCTAGTTCAAATAATTTTACAGTAGAGTTGAACTAGCTCTATAACCTAGTACAAATAATTTTACAATAGAGTTGAACTAGCTCTATAACCTAATACAAATAATTTTACACTAGAGTTAAACTAGCTCTACAAGCTAATTCAAATAATTTTACACTAGAGTTGAACAGGCTCTATAGGATAGTTCACATAATTTTACACTAGAGTTGAACTAGCTCTATGACCTAGTACAAATAATTTTACACTAGAGTTCAACTAGCTCTATAACCTAGTACAAATAATTTTACACTAGAGTTGAGCTAGCTCTATGACCTAGTACAAATAATTTTACAATAGAATTGAACTAGCTCTATAGGCTAGTTCAAATAATTTTACACTAGAGTTGAACTAGCTCTACAAGCTAGTTCAAATAATTTATAATAGAGTTGAACTAGCTCTATAACCTAACACAAATAATTTTACACTAGAGTTGAACTAGCTCTACAAGCTAGTTCAAATAATTGTACAATAGAGTTGAACTAGCTCTATAACCTAGTACAAATAATTTTACACTAGAGTTGAGC
>NC_057800.1:578487810-578488240 GCF_018294505.1 Triticum aestivum
TGAACTAGCTCTATAGGCTAGTTCAAATAATTTTACACTAGAGTTGAACAGGCTCTATAGGATAGTTCAAATAATTTTACACTAGAGTTGAACTAGTTCTACAAGCTAGTTCAAATAATTTTACACTAGAGTTGAACAGGCTCTATAGGATAGTTCAAATAATTTTACACTAGAGTTGAACTAGTTCTACAAGCTAGTTTAAATAATTTTGCACTAGAGTTGAACTAGCTCTATAACCTAGTACAAATAATTTTAAACTAAAGTTGAACTAGCTCTATGACCTAGTACAAATAATTTTACACTAGAGTTGAACTAGGTCTATAACCTAGTACAAATAATTTTACACTAGAGTTGAACTAGCTCTATGACCTAGTACAAATAATTTTACACAAGACTTGAACTAGCTCTATAGGCTAGTTCAAATAACTTT
>NC_057800.1:578488250-578499428 GCF_018294505.1 Triticum aestivum
CTAGTACAAATAATTTTACACTAGAGTTGAACTAGCTCTATAACCTAGTACAAATAATTTTACACTAGAGTTGAACTAGCTCTATGACCTAGTACAAATAATTTTACACAAGACTTGAACTAGCTCTATAGGCTAGTTCAAATAACTTTCCACTAGAGTTGAACTAGCTCTATAGGCAAGGTCAAATAATTTTACAATAGAGTTGAACTAGCTCTATAACCTAATACAAATAATTTTACACTAGAGTTAAACTAGCTCTACAAACTAGTTCAAATAATTTTACACTAGAGTTGAACAAGCTCTATAGGATAGTTCAAATAATTTTACACTAGAGTTGAACTAGTTCTACAATCTAGTTTAATTAATTTTACACTATAGTTGAACTTTCTCTATAGCCTAGTGCAAATAATTTAACACTAGAGTTGAACTAGCTCTATGACCTAGTACAAATAATTTTACACTAGAGTTGAACTAGCTCTATAATCTAGTACAAATAATTTTACACTAGAGTTGAGCTAGCTCTATGACCTAGTACAAATAATTTTACAATAGAGTTGAACTAGCTCTATAGGCTAGTTCAAATAATTTTACACTAGAGTTGAGCTAGCTCTATGACCTAGTACAAATAATTTTACAATAGAGTTGAACTAGCTCTATAGGCTAGTTCAAATAATTTTACACTAGAGTTGAACTAGCTCTACAAGCTAGTTCAAATAATTTTACAATAGAGTTGAACTAGCTCTATAACCTAACACAAATAATTTTACACTAGAGTTGAACTAGCTCTACAAGCTAGTTCAAATAATTCTACAATAGAGTTGAACTAGCTCTATAACCTAGTACAAATAATTTTACACTAGAGTTGAGCTAGCTCTATGACCTAGTACAAATAATTTTAAACTAGAGTTGAACTAGCTCTATGACCTAGTACAAATAATTTTACACTAGAGTTGAACTAGCTCTATAACCTAGTACAAATAATTTTACACTAGAGTTGAACTAGCTCTATGACCTAGTACAAATAATTTTACACAAGACTTGAACTAGCTCTATAGGCTAGTTCAAATAACTTTCCACTAGAGTTGAACTAGCTCTATAGGCAAGGTCAAATAATTTTACAATAGAGTTGAACTAGCTCTATAACCTAATACAAATAATTTTAAACTAGAGTTAAACTAGCTCTACAAACTAGTTCAAATAATTTTACACTAGAGTTGAACAAGCTCTATAGGATAGTTCAAATAATTTTACACTAGAGTTGAACTAGTTCTACAATCTAGTTTAATTAATTTTACACTATAGTTGAACTTTCTCTATAGCCTAGTGCAAATAATTTAACACTAGAGTTGAACTAGCTCTATGACCTAGTACAAATAATTTTACACTAGAGTTGAACTAGCTCTATAACCTAGTACAAATAATTTTACACTAGAGTTGAGCTAGCTCTATGACCTAGTACAAATAATTTTACAATAGAGTTGAACTAGCTCTATAGGCTAGTTCAAATAATTTTACACTAGAGTTGAGCTAGCTCTATGACCTAGTACAAATAATTTTACAATTGAGTTGAACTAGCTCTATAGGCTAGTTCAAATAATTTTACACTAGAGTTGAACTAGCTCTACAAGCTAGTTCAAATAATTTTACAATAGAGTTGAACTAGCTCTATAACCTAACACAAAAAATTTTACACTAGAGTTGAACTAGCTCTACAAGCTAGTTCAAATAATTCTACAATAGAGTTGAACTAGCTCTATAACCTAGTACAAATAATTTTACACTACAGTTGAGCTAGTGTTGGGTTTCGTAGTAATTTCAAAAAATTTCCTACGCACACGCAAGATCATGTGATGCATAGCAATGAGGGGAGAGTGTTGTCTACGTACCCAACGCAGACCGACTGCGTAAGCGATGACACGACGTAGAGGAAGTAGTCGTACGTCTTCACGATCCAACCGATCAAGCACCAAAACTACGGCACCTCCGAGTTCGAGCACACGTTCAGCTCGATGACGATCCCCGGACTCCGATCTAGCAAAGTGTCGGGGAAGAGTTCCGTCAGCACGACGGCGTGGTGACGATCTTGATGAACTACAGCAGCAGGGCTTCGCCTAAACTCCGCTACAGTATTATCGAGATATATGGTGGCAGGGGGCACCGCACACGGCGAAGGAATAGATCACGTGGATCAACTTGTTGTATCTTTGGTGCTAGCCCTGCCCCTCTATTTATATGTTGAGCCCCGGGGTCGAAACTTGGAGCAAAAGCCTCCTCAAAGTCGGTTTTTCCCAAAAGGCAAGAGTCCCACTCGGACTCCAGGACCAAACGCCACAATCCTTGGCGTCTGGCCCAGACGCCATGGGCCTCGGCGTCTGGCCCAGGGCCAGATGCCAGGGTCTCCGGCGTTTGGCCCCCTGGCCTCCGCAAAACTCCTTTTTGCACCGATCTAAAGCCTCATGGGCTTGACCCCTTGGCCTAACCATATCATCCAATATATGAATCTTTACGTATCGACCATTTCGAGACTCCTCGTCATGTCCCCGATCTCATCCGGGACTCCGAACTCCTTCGGTTCATCAAAACATGTAAACTCATAATATAACTGTCATCGTAACCTTAAGCGTGCGGACCCTACGGGTTCGAGAACAATGTAGACATGACCGAGACACGTCTCCGGTCAATAACCAATAGCGGGACCTGGATGCCCATATTGGCTCCTACATATTCTACGAAGATCTTTATCGGTCAGACCGCATAACAACATACGATGTTCCCTTTGTCATCGGTATGTTACTTGCCCGAGATTCGATCGTCGGTATCCAATACCTAGTTCAATCTCATTACTGGCAAGTCTCTTTACTCGTTCCGTAATACATCATCTCACAACTAACATATTAGTTGCAGTGGTTGCAAGGCTTATGTGATGTGCATTACCGAGAGGGCCCAGAGATACCTCTCCGACAATCGGAGTGACAAATCCTAATCTCGAAATACGCCAACCCAACATCTACTTTTGGAGACACCTGTAATGCTCCTTTATAATCACCCAGTTACGTTGTGACGTTTGGTAGCACCCAAAGTGTTCCTCCGACAAACGGGAGTTGCATAATCTCATAGTCATAGGAACATGTATAAGTCATGAAGAAAGCAATAGCAACATACTAAACGATCAGGTGCTAAGCTAATGGAATGGGTCATGTCAATCAGATCATTCAACTAATGATGTGATCTCGTTACTCAAATAACAACTCATTGTTCATGGTCAGGAAACATAACCATCTTTGATTAACGAGCTAGTCAAGTAGAGGCATACTAGTGACTCTTTGTTTGTCTATGTATTCACACATGTATTATGTTTCCGGTTAATACAATTCTAGCATGAATAATAAACATTTATCATGATTATAAGGAAATAAATAATAACTTTATTATTGCCTCTAGGGCATATTTCCTTCAGTCTCCCACTTGCACTAGAGTCAATAATCTAGATTACACTGTAATGATTCTAACACCCATGGAGCTTTGGTGTTGATCATGTTTTGCTCGTGGAAGAGGCTTAGTCAACGGGTCTGCAACATTCAGATCCGTATGTATCTTGCAAATCTCTATGTCTCCCACCTGGACCAGATCCCGGATGGAGTTGAAGCGTCTCTTGATGTGTTTGGTCCTTTTGTGAAATCTGGATTCCTTTGCCAAGGCAATTGCACCAGTATTGTCACAAAAGATTTTCATTGGACCCGATGAATTAGGTATGACACCTAGATCGGATATGAACTCCTTCATCCAGACTCCTTCGTTTGCTGCTTCCGAAGCAGCTATGTACTCCACTTCACATGTAGATCCCGCTACGACGCTTTGTTTAGAACTGCACCAACTGACAGCTCCACCGTTTAAAGTAAACACGTATCCGGTTTGCGATTTAGAATCGTCCGGATCAGTGTCAAAGCTTGCATCAACGTAACCTTTTACGGTGAGCTCTTTGTCACCTCCATATACGAGAAACATATCCTTAGTCCTTTTTAGGTATTTCAGGATGTTCTTGACCGCTGTCCAGTGATCCACTCCTGGATTACTTTGGTACCTCCCTGCTAAACTTATAGCAAGGCACACATCAGGTCTGGTACACAGCATTGCATACATGATAGAGCCTATGGCTGATGCATAGGGAACATCTTTCATATTCTCTCTATCTTCTGCAGTGGTCGGGCATTGAGTCTTACTCAACTTCACACCTTGTAATACAGGCAAGAATCCTTTCTTTGCTTGATCCATTTTGAATTTCTTCAAAATCTTGGCAAGGTATGTGCTTTGTGAAAGTCCAATTAAGCGTCTTGATCTATCTCTATAGATCTTAATGCCTAATATGTAAGCAGCTTCACCGAGGTCTTTCATTGAAAAACTTTTATTCAAGTATCCCTTTATGCTATCCAGAAATTCTATATCATTTCCAATCAGCAATATGTCATCCACATATAATATCAGAAATGCTACAGAGCTCCCACTCACTTTCTTGTAAATACAGGCTTCTCCGAAAGTCTGTATAAAACCAAATGCTTTGATCACACTATCAAAACGTTTATTCCAACTCCGAGAGGCTTGCACCAGTCCATAAATGGATCGCTGGAGCTTGCACACTTTGTTAGCTCCCTTTGGATCGACAAAACCTTCCGGTTGCATCATATACAACTCTTCTTCCAGAAATCCATTCAGGAATGCAGTTTTGACATCCATCTGCCAAATTTCATAATCATAAAATGCGGCAATTGCTAACATGATTCGGACGGACTTAAGCATCGCTACAGGTGAGAAGGTCTCATCGTAGTCAATCCCTTGAACTTGCCGAAAACCTTTTGCGACAAGTCGAGCTTTGTAGACAGTAACATTACCATCAGCATCAGTCTTCTTCTTAAAGATCCATTTATTCTCAATTGCTTGCCGATCATCGGGCAAGTCAACCAAAGTCCATACTTTGTTCTCATACATGGATCCCATCTCAGATTTCATGGCTTCAAGCCACTTTGCGGAATCTGGGCTCACCATCGCTTCTTCATAGTTCGTAGGTTCATCATGATCTAGTATCATGACTTCCAGGCTAGGATTACCGTACCACTCTGGTGTGGATCTTACTCTCGTAGATCTACGAGGTTCAGCAGTATCTTGATCTGAAGTTTCATGATCATTATCATTGGCTTCTTCACTAACTGGTGTAGGTGTCACTAAAACAGTTTTCTGTGATGAACTACTCTCCAGTAAGGGAGCAGGTACAGTTACCTCGTCAAGTTCTACTTTCCTCCCACTCACTTCTTTCGAGAGAAACTCCTTCTCTAGAAAGGATCCATTCTTAGCAACGAATGTCTTGCCTTCGGATCTGTGATAGAAGGTGTACCCAATAGTCTCCTTTGGGTATCCTATGAAGACACATTTCTCCGATTTGGGTTCGAGCTTATCAGGTTGAAGCTTTTTCACATAAGCATCGCAGCCCAAACTTTAAGAAACGACAACTTTGTTTTCTTGCCAAACCACAGTTCATAAGGCGTCGTCTCAACGGATTTTGATGGTGCCCTATTTAACGTGAATGCGGCCGTCTCTAAAGCATATCCCCAAAATGATAGCGGTAAATCAGTAAGAGACATCATAAATCGCACCATATCTAGTAAAGTACGATTACGACGTTCGGACACACCATTACGCTGTGGTGTTCCGGGTGGTGTGAGTTGCGAAACTATTCCACAGTTTTTCAAATGTACACCAAACTCGTAACTCAAATATTCTCCTCCACGATCAGATCGTAGAAACTTTATTTTCTTGTTACGATGATTTTCAACTTCACTCTGAAATTCTTTGAACTTTTCAAATGTTTCAGACTTATGTTTCATTAAGTAGATATACCCATATCTTCTTAAATCATCTGTGAAGGTGAGAAAATAACGATATCCGCCACGAGCCTCAATATTCATCGGGCCACATACATCAGTATGTATGATTTCCAACAAATCTGTTGCTCTCTCCATAGTACCGGAGAACGGTGTGTTAGTCATCTTGCCCATGAGGCACGTTTCGCAAGTACCAAGTGATTCATAATCAAGTGGTTCCAAAAGTCCATCAGTATGGAGTTTCTTCATGCGCTTTATACCGATATGACCTAAACGACAGTGCCACAAATAAGTTGCACTTTCATTATCAACTCTGCATCTTTTGGCTTCAACATTATGAATATGTGTATTACTACTATCGAGATTCAATAAGAATAGACCACTCTTCAAGGGTGCATGACCATAAAAGATATTACTCATATAAATAGAACAACCATTATTCTCTGATTTAAATGAATAACCGCCTCGCATTAAACAAGATCCAGATATAATGTTCATGCTCAACGCTGGAAAATAACAATTATTTAGGTCTAATATTAATCCCGAAGATAGATGTAGAGGTAGCGTGCCGACCGCGATCACATCAACTTTGGAACCATTTCCCACGCGCATCGTCACCTCGTCCTTTGCCAGTGCCCGCTTATTCCATAGTCCCTGTTTCGAGTTGCAAATATTAGCAACAGAACCAGTATCAAATACCCAGGTGCTACTGCGAGCTCTAGTAAGGTACACATCAATAACATGTATATCACATATACCTTTGTTCACCTTGCCATCCTTCTTATCTGCCAAATACTTGGGGCAGTTCCACTTCCAGTGACCAGTCTGCTTGCAGTAGAAGCACTCAGTTTCAGGCTTAGGTCCAGACTTGGGTTTCTTCTCTTGAGCAGCAACTTGCTTGCCGTTCTTCTTGAAGTTCCCCTTTTTCTTCCCTTTGCCCTTTTTTCTTGAAACTAGTGGTCTTGTTAACCATCAACACTTGATGCTCCTTCTTGATTTCTACCTCCGCAGCTTTCAGCATTGCGAAGAGCTCGGGAATAGTCTTGTTCATCCCTTGCATATTATAGTTCATCACGAAGCTCTTGTAGCTTGGTGGCAGTGATTGGAGAATTCTGTCAATAATGCAATCATCCGCAAGATTAACTCCCAATTGAATCAAGTGATTATTATACCCAGACATTTTGAGTATATGCTCACTGACAAAACTGTTCTCCTCCATCTTGCAGCTATAGAACTTATTGGAGACTTCATATCTCTCAATTCGGGCATTTGCTTGAAATATTAACTTCAACTCCTGGAACATCTCATATGCTCCATGACGTTCAAAATGTCGTTGAAGTCCCGATTCTAAGCCGTAAAGCATGGCACACTGAACTATCGAGTAGTCATTAGCTTTGCTCTGCCAGACGTTCATAACATCTGGTGTTGCTCCAGCAGCAGGCCTGGCACCCAACGGTGCTTCCAGGACGTAATTTTTCTGTGCAGCAATGAGGATAATCCTCAAGTTACGGACCCAGTCCATGTAATTGCTACCATCATCTTTCAACTTTGCTTTCTCAAGGAACGCATTAAAATTCAACGGAACAACAGCACGAGCCATCTATCTACAATCAACATAAACAAGCAAGATACTATCAGGTACTAAGTTCATGATAAATTTAAGTTCAATTAATCATATTATTTAAGAACTCCCACTTAGATAGACATCCCTCTAATCCTCTAAGTGATTACGTGATCCAAATCAACTAAACCATGACCGATCATCACGTGAGATGGAGTAGTTTTCAATGGTGAACATCGTTATGTTGATCATATCTACTATATGATTCACGCTCGACCTTTCGGTCTCCGTGTTCCGAGGCCATATCTGCATATGCTAGGCTCGTCAAGTTTAACCTGAGTATTCTGCGTGTGCAAAACTGGCTTGCACCCGTTGTAGATGGACGTAGAGCTTATCACACCCGATCATCACGTGGTGTCTGGGCACGACGAACTTTGGCAACGGTGCATACTCAGGGAGAACACTTCTTGATAATTTAGTGAGAGATCATCTTATAATGCTACCGTCAATCAAAGCAAGATAAGATGCATAAAAAGATAAACATCACATGCAATCAATATAAGTGATATGATATGGTCATCATCATCTTGTGCTTGTGATCTCCATCTCCGAAGCACCATCATGATCACCATCGTCACCGGAGCGACACCTTGATCTCCATCGTAGCATCGTTGTCGTCTCGCCAATCTTATGCTTCCACGACTATCACTACCGTTTAGTAATAAAGTAAAGCATTACATCGCGATTGCATTGCATACAATAAAGCGACAACCATATGGCTCCTGCCAGTTGCCGATAACTCGGTTACAAAACATGATCATCTCATACAATAAAATTCAGCATCATGCCTTGACCATATCACATCACAACATGCCCTGCAAAAACAAGTTAGACGTCCTCTACTTTGTTGTTGCATGTTTTACGTGGCTGCTACGGGCTTAAGTAAGAACCAATCTCACCTACGCATCAAAACCACAACGATAGTTTGTCAAATAGACTCCGTTTTAACCTTCTCAAGGACCGGGCGTAGCCATACTCGGTTCAACTAAAGTTGGAGAGACAGTCGCCCGCAAGCCATCTATGTGCAAAGCACGTCGAGGGAACCGGTCTCGCGTAAGAGTACGCGTAAGGTTGGTCCGGGTCGTCTCGTCCAACAATACCGCCGAACCAAAGTATGACATGCTGGTAGGCAGTATGACTTGTATCGTCCACAACTCACTTGTGTTCTACTCGTGCATATAATATCAACATAAATAACCTAGGCTCAGATGCCACTGTTGGGTTTCGTAGTAATTTCAAAAAAATTCCTACGCACACGCAAGATCATGTGATGCATAGCAACGAGGGGAGAGTGTTGTCTACGTACCCAACGCAGACCGACTGTGGAAGCGATGACACGACGTAGAGGAAGTAGTCGTACGTCTTCACGATCCAACCGATCAAGCACCGAAACTACGGCACCTCCGAGTTCGAGCACACGTTCAGCTCGATGACGATCCCCGGACTCCGATCCAGCAAAGTGTCGGGGAAGAGTTCCGTCAGCACGACGGCGTGGTGACGATCTTGATGAACTACAGCAGCAGGGCTTCGCCTAAACTCCGCTACAGTATTATCGAGGTATATGGTGGCAGGGGGCACCGCACACGGCTAAGGAATAGATCACGTGGATCAACCTGTTGTATCTTTGGTGCTAGCCCTGCCCCTCTATTTATATGTTGAGCCCCGGGGTCGAAACTTGGAGCAAAAGCCTCCTCAAAGTCGGTTTTTCCCAAAAGGCAAGAGTCCCACTCGGACTCCAGGACCAAACGCCACAATCCTTGGCGTCTGGCCCAGACGCCATGGGCCTCGGCGTCTGGCCCAGGGCCAGACGCCAGGGTCTCCGGCGTTTGGCCCCCTGGCCTCCGCAAAACTCCTTTTTGCACCGATCTAAAGCCTCATGGGCTTGACCCCTTGGCCTAACCATATCATCCAATATATGAATCTTTACGTCTCGACCATTTCGAGACTCCTCGTCATGTCCCCGATCTCATCCGAGACTCCGAACTCCTTCGGTTCATCAAAACATGTAAACTCATAATATAACTGTCATCGTAACCTTAAGCGTGCGGACCCTACGGGTTCGAGAACAATGTAGACATGACTGAGACACGTCTCCGGTCAATAACCAATAGCGGGACCTGGATGCCCATATTGGCTCGTACATATTCTACGAAGATCTTTATCGGTCAGACCGCATAACAACATACGATGTTCCCTTTGTCATCGGTATGTTACTTGCCCGAGATTCGATCGTCGGTATCCAATACCTAGTTCAATCTCGTTACTGGCAAGTCTCTTTACTCGTTCCATAATACATCATCCCACAACTAACATATTAGTTGCAGTGCTTGCAAGGCTTATGTGATGTGCATTACCGAGAGGGCCCAGAGATACCTCTCCGACAATCGGAGTGACAAATCCTAATCTCGAAATACGCCAACCCAACATCTACTTTTGGAGACACCTGTAATGCTCCTTTATAATCACCCAGTTACGTTGTGACGTTTGGTAGCACCCAAAGTGTTCCTCCGGCAAACGGGAGTTGCATAATCTCATAGTCATAGGAACATGTATAAGTCATGAAGAAAGCAATAGCAACATACTAAACGATCAGGTGCTAAGCTAATGGAATGGGTCATGTCAATCAAATCATTCAACTAATGATGTGATCTCGTTACTCAAATAACAACTCATTGTTCATGGTCAGGAAACATAACCATCTTTGATTAACGAGCTAGTCAAGTAGAGGCATACTAGTGACACTTTGTTTGTCTATGTATTCACACATGTATTATGTTTCCGGTTAATACAATTCTAGCATGAATAATAAACATTTATCATGATTATAAGGAAATAAATAATAACTTTATTATTGCCTCTAGGGCATATTTACTTCAGCTAGCTCTATGACCTAGTACAAATAATTTTACACTAGAGTTGAACTAGCTCTATAACCTAGTACAAATAATTTTACACTAGAGTTGAGCTAGCTCTATGACCTAGTACAAATAATTTTACATTAGAGTTGAACTAGCTCCATAGGCTAGTTCAAATAATTTTACTGTAGAGTTGAACTAGCTCTATAAACTAGTACAAATAATTTTACAATAGAGTTGAACTAGCTCTATAACCTAATACAAATAATTTTACACTAGAGTTAAACTAGCTCTACAAGCTAGTTCAAATAATTTTACACTAGAGTTGAACAGGCTCTATAGGATAGTTCAAATAATTTAACACTAGAGTTGAACTAGCTCTATGACCTAGTACAAATAATTTTACACTACAGTTGAACTATCTCTATAACCTAGTACAAATAATTTTACACTAGAGTTGAGCTAGCTCTATGACCTAGTACAAATAATTTTACACTAGAGTTGAGCTAGCTCTATTACCTAGTACAAATAATTTTACAATAGAGTTGAACTAGCTCTATAGGCTCGTTCAAATAATTTTACAGTAGAGTTGAAGTAGCTCTATAACCTAGTACAAATAATTTTACAGTAGAGTTGAACTAGCTCTATAACCTAGTACAAATAATTTTACACTAGAGTTGAACTAGTTCTACAGTCCAGTTTAAAGAATTTTACACTAGATTTGAACTAGCTCTATAACCTAACACAAATTATTTTACACTAGAGTTGAACTAGCTCTATAACCTAGTACAAATAATTTTATACTTGAGTTGAACTAGCTCTATAACCT
>NC_057800.1:578499486-578540586 GCF_018294505.1 Triticum aestivum
CTCTATAGGCTCGTTCAAATAATTTTACAGTAGAGTTGAAGTAGCTCTATAACCTAGTACAAATAATTTTACAGTAGAGTTGAACTAGCTCTATAACCTAGTACAAATAATTTTACACTAGAGTTGAACTAGTTCTACAGTCCAGTTTAAAGAATTTTACACTAGATTTGAACTAGCTCTATAACCTAACACAAATAATTTTACACTAGAGTTGAACTAGCTCTATAACCTAGTACAAATAATTTTATACTTGAGTTGAACTAGCTCTATAACCTAGTACAAATGATTTTACACTACTATTGAACTAGCTCTACAAGCTAGTTCAAATAATTTTACAATAGAGTTGAACTAGCTCTATAACCTAATACAAATAATTTTACACTAGAGTTAAACTATCTCTACAAGCTAGTTCAAATAATTTTACACTAGAGTTGAACAGGCTCCACAGGATAGTTCAAATAATTTTACACTAGAGTTGAACAAGTTCTACAAGCTAGTTTAAATAATTTTGCACTAGAGTTGAACTAGCTCTATAACCTAGTACAAATAATTTTACACTAGAGTTGAACTAGCTCTATGACCTAGTACACATAATTTTACACTAGAGTTGAACTAGCTCTATAACCTAGTAAAAATAATTTTACACTAGAGTTGAACTAGCTCTATGACCTAGTACAAATAATTTTACACAAGACTTGAACTAGCTCTATAGGCTAGTTCAAATAACTTTCCACTAGAGTTGAATTAGCTCTATAGGCAAGGTCAAATAATTTTACAATAGAGTTGAACTAGCTCTATAACCTAATACAAATAATTTTACACTAGAGTTAAACTAGCTCTACAAGCTAGTTCAAATAATTTTACACTAGAGTTGAACAAGCTCTACAGGATAGTTCAAATAATTTTACACTAGAGTTGAACTAGTTCTACAATCTAGTTTAATTAATTTTACACTATAGTTGAACTTTCTCTATAGCCTAGTGCAAATAATTTAACACTAGAGTTGAACTAGCTCTATGACCTAGTACAAATAATTTTACACTAGAGTTGAACTAGCTCTATAACCTAGTACAAATAATTTTCCACTAGAGTTGAGCTAGCTCTATGACCTAGTAGAAATAATTTTACAATAGGGCTGAACTAGCTCTATAGGCTAGTTCAAATAATTTTACAGTAGAGTTGAACTAGCTCTATAACCTAGTGCAAATAATATTACAATAGAGTTGAACTAGCTCTATAACCTAATACAAATAATTTTACACTAGAGTTAAACTAGCTCTACAAGCTAGTTCAAATAATTTTACACTAGAGTTGAACAGGCTCTACAGGATAATTCAAATAATTTTACACTAGAGTTGAACTAGTTCTACAAGCTAGTTTAAATAATTTTGCACTAGAGTTGAACTAGCTCTATAACCTAGTACAAATAATTTTACACTAGAGTTGAACTAGCTCGATGACCTAGTACAAATAATTTTACACTAGAGTTGAACTAGCTCTATAACCTAGTACAAATAATTTTACAGTAGAGTTGAACTAGCTCGATGACCTAGTACAAATAATTTTACACAAGACTTGAACTAGCTCTATAGGCTAGTGCAAATAACTTTCCACTAGAGTTGAACTAGCTCTATAGGCAAGGTCAAATAATTTTACAATAGAGTTGAACTACCTCTATAACCTAATACAAATAATTTTACACTAGAGTTAAACTAGCTCTACAAGCTAGTTCAAATAATTTTACACTAGAGTTGAACAAGCTCTACAGGATAGTTCAAATAATTTTACACTAGAGTTGAACTAGTTCTACAATCAAGTTTAATTAATTTTACACTATAGTTAAACTTTCTCTATAGCCTAGTGCAAATAATTTAACACTAGAGTTGAACTAGCTCTATGACCTAGTACAAATAATTTTACACTAGAGTTGAACTAGCTCTATAACCTAGTACAAATAATTTTACACTAGAGTTGAGCTAGCTCTATGACCTAGTACAAATAATTTTACAATAGAGTTGAACTAGCTCTATAGGCTAGTTCAAATAATTTTACAGTAGAGTTGAACTAGCTCTATAACCTAGTACAAATAATTTTATAGTAGAGTTGAACTAGCTCTATAACCTAGTACAAATAATTTTACACTAGAGTTGAACTAGTTCTACAGTCCAGTTTAAAGAATTTTACACTAGATTTGAACTAGCTCTATAACCTAACACAAATAATTTTACACTACAGATGAACTAGCTCTATAACCTAGTACAAATAATTTTATACTTGAGTTGAACTAGCTCTATATCTAGTACAAATGATTTTACACTACTGTTGAACTAGCTCTACAAGCTAGTTCAAATAATTTTATGATAGAGTTGAACTAGCTCTATAACCTAATACAAATAATTTTACACTAGAGTTAAACTAGGTCTACAAGCTAGTTGAAATAATTTTACACTAGAGTTGAACAAGCTCTACAGGATAGTTCAAATAATTTTACACTAGAGTTGAACTAGTTCTACAAGCTAGTTTAAATAATTTTGCACTAGAGTTGAACTAGCTCTATAACCTAGTACAAATAATTTTACACTAGAGTTGAACTACCTCTATGACCTAGTACAAATAATTTTACACTAGAGTTGAACTAGCTCTATAACCTAGTACAAATAATTTTACAGTAGAGTTGAACTAGCTCGATGACCTAGTACAAATAATTTTACACAAGACTTGAACTAGCTCTATAGGCTAGTGCAAATAACTTTCCACTAGAGTTGAACTAGCTCTATAGGCAAGGTCAAATAATTTTACAATAGAGTTGAACTAGCTCTATAACCTAATACAAATAATTTTACACTAGAGTTAAACTTGCTCTACAAGCTAGTTCAAATAATTTTATACTAGAGTTGAACAAGCTCTACAGGATAGTTCAAATAATTTTACACTAGAGTTGAACTAGTTCTACAATCTAGTTTAATTAATTTTACACTATAGTTGAACTTTCTCTATAGCCTAGTGCAAATAATTTAACACTAGAGTTGAACTAGCTCTATGACCTAGTACAAATAATTTTACACTAGAGTTGAACTAGCTCTATAACCTAGTACAAATAATTTTACACTAGAGTTGAGCTAGCTCTATGACCTAGTACAAATAATTTTACAATAGAGTTGAACTAGCTCTATAGGCTAGTTCAAATAATTTTACAGTAGAGTTGAACTAGCTCTATAACCTAGTACAAATAATTTTATAGTAGAGTTGAACTAGCTCTATAACCTAGTACAAATAATTTTACACTAGAGTTGAACTAGTTCTACAGTCCAGTTTAAAGAATTTTACACTAGATTTGAACTAGCTCTATAACCTAACACAAATAATTTTACACTACAGATGAACTAGCTCTATAACCTAGTACAAATAATTTTATACTTGAGTTGAACTAGCTCTATATCTAGTACAAATGATTTTACACTACTGTTGAACTAGCTCTACAAGCTAGTTCAAATAATTTTATGATAGAGTTGAACTAGCTCTATAACCTAATACAAATAATTTTACACTAGAGTTAAACTAGGTCTACAAGCTAGTTGAAATAATTTTACACTAGAGTTGAACAAGCTCTATAGGATAGTTCAAATAATTTTACACTAGAGTTGAACTAGTTCTACAAGCTAGTTTAAATAATTTTGCACTAGAGTTGAACTAGCTCTATAACCTAGTACAAATAATTTTACACTAGAGTTGAACTAGCTCTATGACCTAGTACAAATAATTTTACACTAGAGTTGAACTAGCTCTATAACCTAGTACAAATAATTTTACAGTAGAGTTGAACTAGCTCGATGACCTAGTACAAATAATTTTACACAAGACTTGAACTAGCTCTATAGGCTAGTGCAAATAACTTTCCACTAGAGTTGAACTAGCTCTATAGGCAAGGTCAAATAATTTTACAATAGAGTTGAACTAGCTCTATAACCTAATACAAATAATTTTACACTAGAGTTAAACTAGCTCTACAAGCTAGTTCAAATAATTTTATACTAGAGTTGAACAAGCTCTACAGGATAGTTCAAATAATTTTACACTAGAGTTGAACTAGTTCTACAATCTAGTTTAATTAATTTTACACTATAGTTGAACTTTCTCTATAGCCTAGTGCAAATAATTTAACACTAGAGTTGAACTAGCTCTATGACCTAGTACAAATAATTTTACACTAGAGTTGAACTAGCTCTATAACCTAGTACAAATAATTTTACACTAGAGTTGAGCTAGCTCTATGACCTAGTACAAATAATTTTACAATAGAGTTGAACTAGCTCTATAGGCTAGTTCAAATAATTTTACAGTAGAGTTGAACTAGCTCTATAACCTAGTACAAATAATTTTATAGTAGAGTTGAACTAGCTCTATAACCTAGTACAAATAATTTTACACTAGAGTTGAACTAGTTCTACAGTCCAGTTTAAAGAATTTTACACTAGATTTGAACTAGCTCTATAACCTAACACAAATAATTTTACACTAGAGTTGAACTAGCTCTATAACCTAGTACAAATAATTTTATACTTGAGTTGAACTAGCTCTATATCTAGTACAAATGATTTTACACTACTGTTGAACTAGCTCTACAAGGTAGTTCAAATAATTTTACGATAGAGTTGGACTAGCTCTATAACCTATTACAAATAATTTTACACTAGAGTTAAACTAGGTCTACAAGCTAGTTGAAATAATTTTACACTAGAGTTGAACAAGCTCTACAGGATAGTTCAAATAATTTTACACTAGAGTTGAACTAGTTCTACAATCTAGTTTAATTAATTTTACACTATAGTTGAACTTTCTCTATAGCCTAGTGCAAATAATTTAACACTAGAGTTGAACTAGCTTTATGACCTAGTACAAATAATTTTACACTAGATTTGAATTAGCTCTATAACCTAGTACAAATAATTTTACACTAGAGTTGAGCTAGCTCTATGACCTAGTACAAATAATTTTACAATAGAGTTGAACTAGCTCTATAGGCTAGTTCAAATAATTTTACAGTAGAGTTGAACTAGCTCTATAACCTAGTACAAATAATTTTACAATAGAGTTGAACTAGCTTTATAACCTAATACAAATAATTTTACACTAGAGTTGAACAGGCTCTACAGGATAGTTCAAATAATTTTACACTAGAGTTGAACTAGTTCTACAAGCTAGTTTAAATAATTTTGCACTAGAGTTGAACTAGCTCTATAACCTAGTACAAATAATTTTACACTAGAGTTGAACTGGCTCTATGACCTAGTACAAACAATTTTACACTAGAGTTGAACTAGCTCTGTAACCTAGTACAAATAATTTTACACTAGAGTTGAACTAGCTCTATGACCTAGTACAAATAATTTTACACAAGACTTGAACTAGCTCTATAGGCTAGTTCAAATAACTTTCCACTAGAGTTGAACTAGCTCTATAGGCAAGGTCAAATAATTTTGCAATAGAGTTGAACTAGCTCTATAACCTAATACAAATAATTTTACACTAGAGTTAAACTAGCTCTACAAGCTAGTTCAAATAATTTTACACTAGAGTTGAACAAGCTTTACAGGATAGTTCAAATAATTTTACACTAGAGTTGAACTAGTTTTACAATCTAGTTTAATTAATTTTACACTATAGTTGAACTTTCTCTATAGCCTAGTGCAAATAATTTAACACTAGAGTTGAACAAGCTCTATGACGTAGTACAAATAATTTTACACTAGAGTTGAGCTAGCTCTATGACCTAGTACAAATAATTTTACAATAGAGTTGAACTAGCTCTATAGGCTAGTTCAAATAATTTTACAGTAGAGTTGAACTAGCTCTATAACCTAGTACAAATAATTTTACACTAGAGTTGAACAATCTCTATAACCTAGTACAAATAATTTTACACTAGAGTTGAACTAGTTCTACAGTCCAGTTTAAAGAACTTTACACTAGATTTGAACTAGCTCTATAACCTAACACAAATAATTTTACACTAGAGTTGAGCTAGCTCTATAACCTAGTACAAATAATTTTATACTTGAGTTGAACTAGCTCTATATCTAGTACAAATGATTTTACACTACTGTTGAACTAGCTCTTCAAGCTAGTTCAAATAATTTTACAATAGAGTTGAACTAGCTCTATAACCTAATACAAATAATTTTACACTAGAGTTAAACTAGCTCTACAAGCTAGTTCAAATAATTTTACACTAGAGTTGAACAAGCTTTACAGGATAGTTCAAATAATTTTACACTAGAGTTGAACTAGTTTTACAATCTAGTTTAATTAATTTTACACTATAGTTGAAGTTTCTCTATAGCCTAGTGCAAATAATTTAACACTAGAGTTGAACAAGCTCTATGACCTAGTACAAATAATTTTACACTAGAGTTGAGCTAGCTCTATGACCTAGTACAAATAATTTTACAATAGAGTTGAACTAGCTATATAGGCTAGTTCAAATAATTTTACAGTAGAGTTGAACTAGCTCTATAACCTAGTACAAATAATTTTACACTAGAGTTGAACTAGCTCTATAACCTAGTACAAATAATTTTACACTAGAGTTGAACTAGTTCTACAGTCCAGTTTAAAGAACTTTACACTAGATTTGAACTAGCTCTATAACCTAACACAAATAATTTTACACTAGAGTTGAGCTAGCTCTATAACCTAGTACAAATAATTTTATACTTGAGTTGAACTAGCTCTATATCTAGTACAAATGATTTTACACTACTGTTGAACTAGCTCTACAAGCTAGTTCAAATAATTTTACAATAGAGTTGAACTAGCTCTATAACCTAATACAAATAATTTTACACTAGAGTTAAACTAGCTCTACAAGCTAGTTCAAATAATTTTACACTAGAGTTGAACAAGCTTTACAGGATAGTTCAAATAATTTTACACTAGAGTTGAACTAGTTCTACAATCTAGTTTAATTAATTTTACACTATAGTTGAACTTTCTCTATAGCCTAGTGCAAATAATTCAACACTAGAGTTGAACTAGCTCTATGACCTAGTACAAATAATTTTACACTAGAGTTGAACTAGCTCTGTAACCTAGTACAAATAATTTTACACTAGAGTTGAACTAGCTCTATGACCTAGTACAAATAATTTTACACAAGACTTGAACTAGCTCTATAGGCTAGTTCAAATAACTTTCCACTAGAGTTGAACTAGCTCTATAGGCAAGGTCAAATAATTTTACAATAGAGTTGAACTAGCTCTATAACCTAATACAAATAATTTTACACTAGAGTTAAACTAGCTCTACAAGCTTGTTCAAATAATTTTACACTAGAGTTGAACAAGCTTTACAGGATAGTTCAAATAATTTTACACTAGAGTTGAACTAGTTCTACAATCTAGTTTAATTAATTTTACACTATAGTTGAACTTTCTCTATAGCCTAGTGAAAATAATTTAACACTAGAGTTGAACAAGCTCTATGACCTAGTACAAATAATTTTACACTAGAGTTGAGCTAGCTCTATGACCTAGTACAAATAATTTTACAATAGAGTTCAACTAGCTCTATAGGCTAGTTCAAATAATTTTACAGTAGAGTTGAACTAGCTCTATAACCTAGTACAAATAATTTTACACTAGAGTTGAACTAGCTCTATAACCTAGTACAAATAATTTTACACTAGAGTTGAACTAGTTCTACAGTCCAGTTTAAAGAACTTTACACTAGATTTGAACTAGCTCTATAACCTAACACAAATAATTTTACACTAGAGTTGAACTAGCTCTATAACCTAGTACAAATAATTTTATACTTGAGTTGAACTAGCTCTATATCTAATACAAATGATTTTACACTACTGTTGAACTAGCTCTACAAGCTAGTTCAAATAATTTTACAATAGAGTTGAACTAGCTCTATAACCTAATACAAATAATTTTACACTAGAGCTAAACTAGCTCTACAAGCTAGTTCAAATAATTTTACACTAGAGTTGAACAAGCTTTACAGGATAGTTCAAATAATTTTACACTAGAGTTGAACTAGTTCTACAATCTAGTTTAATTAATTTTACACTATAGTTGAACTTTCTCTATAGCCTAGTGCAAATAATTTAACACTAGAGTTGAACAAGCTCTATGACCTAGTACAAATAATTTTACACTAGAGTTGAGCTAGCTCTATGACCTAGAACAAATAATTTTACAATAGAGTTCAACTAGCTCTATAGGCTAGTTCAAATAATTTTACAGTAGAGTTGAACTAGCTCTATAACCTAGTACAAATAATTTTACACTAGAGTTGAACTAGATCTATAACCTAGTACAAATAATTTTACACTAGAGTTGAACTAGTTCTACAGTCCAGTTTAAAGAACTTTACACTAGATTTGAACTAGCTCTATAACCTAACACAAATAATTTTACACTAGAGTTGAACTAGCTCTATAACCTAGTACAAATAATTTTATACTTGAGTTGAACTAGCTCTATATCTAATACAAATGATTTTACACTATTGTTGAACTAGCTCTACAAGCTAGTTCAAATAATTTTACAATAGAGTTGAACTAGCTCTATAACCTAATACAAATAATTTTACACTAGAGCTAAACTAGCTCTACAAGCTAGTTCAAATAATTTTACACTAGAGTTGAACAAGCTTTACAGGATAGTTCAAATAATTTTACACTAGAGTTGAACTAGTTCTACAATCTAGTTTAATTAATTTTGCACTATAGTTGAACTTTCTTTATAGCCTAGTGCAAATAATTTAACACTTGAGTTGAACTAGCTCTATGACCTAGTACAAATAATTTTACACTAGAGTTGAACTAGCTCTATAACCCAGTACAAATAATTTTACACTAGAGTTGAGCTAGCTCTATGACCTAGTACAAATAATTTTACAATAGAGTTGAACTAGCTCTATAGGCTAGTTCAAATAATTTTACAGTAGAGTTGAACTAGCTCTATAACCTAGTACAAATAATTTTACAATAGAGTTGAACTAGCTCTATAACCTAATACAAATAATTTTACACTAGAGTTAAACTAGCTCTATGTCGGGGAAACTGATCCACGAACACCTATGGGGCCGGTGGACCGGGCCCCTTTCGGTTCGGCGGGGGGCGGAGATCGCACGAAGAGCAGATCGAGGCGAAGCACACGAGCAGTTTACCCAGCTTCGGAGCTCTCCGGAGAGATAACACTCCTACTGCTGCTTGTCTGGTTCTATTATGTTCTTGCTCGTGAGAGCTAAGTGTTTTCTGGCTCGCGAATGAATCGAACCCCCCACGTTGTGCATGGGCCTCCTTTTATATGCTCAAGGGGTCACCGACAGGTGGCAACGCAGAGAAGGGTACAAATGTAAAAAGTGGGGTGGTTGGTACAGTTACTTGTACAGTGCACCCTACCTAACCCTGACGGCAGGGGACAAGGGCATTAAATGCCCGTTTGGGTCACCCAAACAGTGCAGAAAAGGACCGTTAGGGGCGCCACCGTTCGCCACGATGGCGATCTTGTCAGCTTCGCATGCCACTGCACACCGCTGGCTGCACAGCCTCCTGCCACGCGAGCCTGGAGAGGCCCCCAGGGCGACACGTTGGTGGATGCGTTGGAGCGTGGGCACAGAGTGGCCGCCTGCCGCGGCAAGCGCCTTGCCGCTGTTGTTATCTTGTCGGGTTCGGAAGCTTGTCGCTCACCGGGCCTCGAGGTACCTTGGTTGGCCTTCCCGGCAAGCTCCTCTTGCCGGGGCCTTGTTGCCTTGCCGGAGCGCGTGGCGCGTCGCGGCAAGTTCCTTGGCGTGCCTTGGTTGGCCTTCCCGGCAAGCTCCTCTTGCCGGGGCCTTGTCTCCTGAGCTTGAATACTTTGTTCTCAAATGGCTCCAAGGGAACCACGGAGGATCTTGGTGTTCTCCCGGCAAGCCCTGCCGCGGGGTGCTGCAACTACCCGTGCACAAGTTCGGGGTACTACGGTACCCCTATTCTAGTACACCGATAGGAGCCCCCGGGCCTGGGCCAGACACGATGCCGAGCGCTGTTGGGCCAGGCCTAAGACAGGGCACGGGCACACGCGGACTGGGCCATGCCGAATCTCGCTCCGTGTCCACCGCGCTCTCCCCTAACGACACGCGTTGAATGCGGCGTCGTGGGAGAGATCGTGGGTGGTTCTTCAATCTTGCTGTTTATATCTTGTATCTGACTTGCTTCAATCTGGACTCCTTTTTTTCAGGACGCTGGCCCAGAGAGCGGCGAAGAGGGCCAAGGCCGCGGTGATTGTCATCGAGGATGACCCCACCGTGTCAGCAGGAGGTGGGTCCGAGACCACCTTGACGGACCCGACAACCACTCCTCAAAGCAGCCCCCAGCGCAGCCCCCAGCGTAAGTTCATAGTTATCTTTCTGCTATCGGGCGCGCATGAGTGCTTTTTTCCTTTGTTGATATCTGGCTTGTTGATTTGTGTAGGAGCAGAGCAGCCACATCAGGAGCGCCCGGAAGCTGGTCCCGAAGTGCCATCTGCTTCGACTACGTCGCCAAGGGAGGGGTTCCCGGTAAGGGAGCGCTCTCCAGCAAGGGAGAACTCTCCGGCAAGGGGCAGCACCATCGATCCTGCGGCGGCCGAGACCGCAACTGCAGATCTTGGCACAGGTAATTCACTTGTCCAAAAACTTTCCCTTGGGTTCTTCTTCTTCTGATTTTCTTCTCTTGGATTTTTGATTGATTTTTCTCCCTTCTTCGTTCTTCAGACCCATCTGCTGCTGAGCCAATGGAGACAGAGGGCGCCGACGAGGAAGGGGTTGGTGCTGATGAGACCGCCGGCGAGGAGGCCGCCAAGGCTGCCGCCGCAGAGGGCAGCGAGGGGTCGGGCGATCGCACTGACGACACTGAGGCCGCAGGAGCGCCAAGCGCTGCGCCGACCGCCGATCCCTCTGCCGTTGCTGCGGAGCCGGGCTCCGAGGAGCCCCAGCCCGGCGCCTACTTGAAGTCTTGTGACGATATCTTCATCAAGCTACCCTGGGCGTCGAGCTCCAGGGCGCCGGTCGAGGGGGAAACTTTCGATGAGGAGGTGCTCGCCTCTGCTGGACTGTCGTTGGTCGATGCGCCCAGCAGCAGCAGTGGCGAGCCTGAGGAGGAGCAGCTGCTGCGGAAGCTGCTGTCACTCTACCGCGCACGGCAAGCCAAGCTGGCTTCCCGGGAAGCGCTTGTCGCGAAGGAGGGAGTTGACATGGAGAAGCGCGCGGAGGAGCTCCGGGGCCACAATCAAGAAGCTCTCCGGTCCCTGGCACAGGAGCGGGAGCGACTCGACGAGGAGCGCATGACCTTCCTTCCCGAGAAGGCCGAAGCTGAGGAGGAACAAAGGCTGGCCGCCGAGAAGCAGTCCGCGCGAGAAGGCGAATTGGTGCAGCGGAAGGCCAACCTCGACAGCTACGAGGAGGAGCTCGCCGAGCACGATCAAGCACTTGGCGGGGCGCTCAAGGAGGCAAAGGACGCTGCCGCAATCGCAAAGGCTGCCAAGAAAGAGCTGGAGGAGAAGGTGGCGCAGCTGGAGGCCAACATCGGGAAGAGCGGCGAGGAGCTTGCCGCGCTCAAGCGTGAGCGTGAGAAGGATGCTGCCGCCCACGGTGAGCTGCAAGGTCTTCTCGCTGAGAGGGGCAAGGAGCTCAGTGCCGCCAAGGATTCCAATGCGGTCCTGGAGTTGAAGCTGGCCACGCTGATGCAGACGCTGGAGGCTGCCAAGGAGCGGGAGAAGACCTTGTCGGAGAAGGTCAAAGTTGACAAGGCGCTGCTGGAGAGCATCGCAGTTACCCAGAACTCGTTCATAGATACTGTGGAGCACTGGACCGATGGTCTGGTGAATATTGCCGCAGTCATCGACGAGGAGCTGGCGCAGCTGGGGATGAAGGACTTTGGGTATCCCTCCGACGAGAATCTCCAACCCAGCGCCAAGCTCAGCCTGTTCTTCAAGGGCGTGGCGACGGCACTCCAGCGGCTCCGGGAGAGGATCCCAAAGCAGCTGGCCAACGAGTCACGCAGGATTTGCGCGGGGGCTCTCCAGAAGGTGCTGATGAAGGTGGCCTTCCGCAATCCAGGCCTCAGCTTCACCAACGTCCTCAAGTCCTTGCTGCTAGACGCCGATCGGGACGCACTCAAGGCCCTTGTCGCACCCATTGTGGACAAGGTGAGCGAGATCAAGAGGGTTGAGGGCGATCGCGTAGACTAGGCCGCCCGTTTTCTATTTTCCCTAGTCGCTACTAATCATGTTATGAAAACAGTCTGTTAGAGCTGCGACAAGTTATCTTGTAATATAACTTTATTTCTGTTATCAATTGCTATGTTATTTCCTCTACTAGATTCTTTCCTTTGTATGTCTTTACCCTACGCTTCTAGGGAACTTGTCGGCGCAGGCGCCCGAGCCGCGAGCGCTGAGTGCGGAACGTCAGCAGCCTGCTGGCGGCGCTGCTTCCGACAAGAAACCTTGTCGCGACTAGATGCAGCACACTTAAGTTGTTGAGCGGACTCGAAACAAATTAAGGGCGCAACTAGCCACGAGTTGGTTCCCCCGCGCACAGGTTTTCCATACAAAGCAGGGTCGTTCGAGGAAGATAACTCAAAAAATTTAAAAATTGATTGCTCAAACTTTGGCAACTTAGCTTTTCTGTCGTTTGCTTCCCGGCAAGGAAAAACTTTGCTTGAACGACGCCTGGTCCATATCACAATCTTCTCCTTCCCCCCCGGCAAACTTGTGTGCGAGGGAACCTTCTTTTCCTTTGTTGAAAAAGAAGAAAGAAGAGAAAATAATGATATGGAGCCCTTCGGCTCGTTATTGCTTACCGGATGTAGGTGCTGCACAAAGTGTCAGATAATGCATGCAAGAAAGAAACTAATGCATGAAATGGACAAGTTGTGTGGAGCACATGGGGTTCTATTTATGCACGGGATCTGCGCCCGACTTTGTACAAAGGATTACATGCAACAGCGGCAAGACTTGTACAAAAGGTGGTTGCCGGAACGGGTTCCGGCAACCGCGCCCTACGGGAAAAACTTACGAAGATGTTCTATGTTCAAGGAGTTGATCACCAGAATGCCATCTTCGGTCTCAAGGCGGACAGCGACGGGCCTTGTGACTCGTTTCAACCGATAAGGGCCTTCCCACTTTGGCGTGAACTTGTTGGAATTCTTGGCGGACTGAACGCACCGAAGAACAAGGTCGCATTCCTCGAAGCTTCTGGCTTTAACTTTGCGGCTATGGTAGCGGCGCAAAGCTTGCTGGTATCGAGCAGCTCGTACAGCAGCCTGAAGACGATCTTCCTCAAGGAGCAGCGCGTCGTCTTGTCGCAGCTGTTCTTGCTCAAGCTCATCATAAGAGAGCACTCGAGGCGATCCGTATACGAGTTCCGTGGGGAGAACTGCCTCTGCTCCATAGACTAGAGCGAAAGGCGTCTGGCCAGTGGCTCGATTTGGCGTCGTTCTGATCGACCAAAGAACCATCGGCAGCTCCTCGATCTAGTTTCTTCCGCACTTGCGCAGCCTGTCGAAAGTTCTGGTCTTGAGCCCGCGCAGCACTTCAGCATTTGCCCTCTCTGCTTGACCGTTGCTTCTTGGATGAGCAACAGAAGCGAAGCAGACCTTGGCGCCAAGGTCTTGGACGTACTGCATGGAGGTGCGGCTCGTGAATTGCGTGCCGTTGTCGGTGATGATCCTGTTAGGGATCCCGAAACGGCAAACAATTGACCTGAAGAACTTGACTGCTGACTGTGCTGTCACCTTCCTCACTGGCTGCACTTTCGGCCACTTTGTGAACTTGTCGATTGCAACGTACAAGTACTCAAAGCCCCCGACAGCTCGGGGGAAAGGGCCGAGGATATCGAGCCCCCAGACCGAAAATGGCCAGGATAAAGGGATCGTCTGGAGAGCTTGAGCTGGCTGGTGTATCATGTGTCGAGTGGAACTGGCACGCTTCACACTTGGTTACTTGTGCAGTTGCATCCTGGAGGGCTGTCGGCCAAAAGAAACCTTGCCGGAAAGCTTTGCCGGCAAGTGCTCTCGCGCCAATGTGGTGGCCACATATGCCTCCATGTATCTCTGCCAACAGCTTTTGTCCATCTTCCCGGCAAATACACTTCAATTTCACACCGTTGAGTCTTCTTCTGTACAGTATGCTATCGACAAACTGGTACATACTTGACTGCCGGGCTACTTTTTCCGCTTCTTCTTGCTCTTCGGGAAGTTCTCCTGTCTGAAGGAAATGGACAATCTGCTGTGCCCATGCTGGAGCTTGTGGCTCGACAACAAGGACTAAAGGCACATCTGCTGCTGTGGGAACATCCGCTTCCACGGCAAGGACTTGCGGCCCTGCCGGAGCTTGATGTTCCCTGGCAAGCTTGCCGGAGCAAAACTTGTCGGGAGCGTCTGCTTCAACAGAACAAACCATAAGGCTTGCCGGAGCAGACTGCCCCTCAGCAACCTTGGTGTTGATCTTGGGCACTTTCTTGGCGGCGGCTTCGGGGAGCTCTGCCGGAAAGTAGTCACCAGAAATCAACTTCCTCTTGTTGCTTTGTCCAGTTGATGGTGTTACGGATGGTTGAGTCAACTTGAGCACAAAGATCCCTGGTTCCATAGGTAACTTTAGTGCGGCGCACTTTGACAGGCCATCAGCAATGTCATTCTGAGCTCTTGGGATATGCTCCATCTGTAGGCCGTCAAAGTGCTCTTCTAGCTTCCTCACTTCATCAACATATGCTTCCATCAATGGACTCTGGTAGTTCTTGTTCACTTGGCGGACGACAAGCTGTGAGTCACCCCTGACAATGAGCTTCTTGATCCCAAGGTCTGCTGCGATTCTGAGACCGGCAAGCAATCCTTCATACTCTGCAGTATTGTTGGTTGCTTGCTCCTTGGGAAAGTGCATATGGACTACGTACTTGAGGTGCTCTCCGGTGGGCGCGACAAGCAGCACGCCCGCACCGGCGCCTTGCAGCGAGAAAGCACCATCAAAGTACATCAGCCACTCTCTGCTTGCCTCTTTGACGGGGATGCTCGTCTCTGGAATTTCTTCATCTGGGGTTGGCGTCCATTCTGCTATGAACTCTGCCAATGCTCTGCTTTGGATAGTTGAAGTGCTCTCAAACTTGAGGCCAAAGCTTGACAGTTCCAGCGCCCACTCGACAATCCTGCCTGTTGCTTCTGGATTTTGCAGTATCCTCTTCAGCGGAAAGCGAGTGACGACTGTGATCTCATGTGCTTGGAAGTAATGGCGTAGCTTTCTTGAGGCCATGAGGTGGCCGAAAAGCAACTTCTGCACACCAGAGTACCTTGATCTAGCCCCCTGTAGAAGGGAACTGACAAAGTAAACTGGACGCTGCACCATTCTCTTCTGCATCTTATCATGCTCCTACGCAGATCCATCTTTGTCGGGACCAGAGCTTGTCGGCGAAGCCCCCTGCTTGTCGCTGGATGTATCTGCCGTGGTTGCTGGCTCATCATCTGCCTCCCTCTCCACCACTAACGCGGTACTAACCACTTGATTGGTTGCCGCTATATACAGCAGTAACTTCTCTTGCGGCTTAGGTGCGACAAGTGTTGGAGTGGAGGACAGGTATCTCTTCAAGTCCTGCAGCGCAGCCTCCGCCTCCGGAGTCCATTTTATTGGACCTGCCTTTTTCAAAATTTTGAAAAATGGCAGGGCGCGCTCAGCAGATCTAGAGATAAACCTGCTGAGAGCAGCCACGCAATCGGCAAGCCTTCGGACATCCTTGACGCGCTTTGGTGCTTCGATCTGCTCAATGGCCTTGATCTTGTCGGGATTGGCTTCAATTCCCCGCTGAGACACGAAGAACCCGAGAAGCTTGCCGGAAGGAACTCCAAACACGCACTTCTCGGGGTTAAGCTTGAGGTTGATCTTACGCAGATTTGCAAATGTCTCGTCTAAATCTTGAATCAGGGTCGCCCTGTTCTTGCTCTTGACCACTATGTCATCCATGTAGGCTTCCACATTTCGGTGCATCTGCGGCTCAAAAGCGTGGTGGACCACCCTTGCGAATGTTGAACCAGCATTCTTCAAACCGAAAGGCATCAATACGAAGCAGTACGTGCCACACGGGGTGATAAATGTGGTTTTCTCTTCATCCTCTTCTGCCATGAAGATCTGATGGTATCCTAAGTATGCATCAAGAAATGAAAGCAAATCACATCCGGCTGTGGAGTCAACAATCTGGTCAATGCGCGGCAAGGGAAATGGGTCTTTGGGACAAGCTTTATTAACATCAGTGAAGTCAATACAAAGCCTCCATTTCCCGTTAGCCTTGCGCATGACAACAGGATTGGCCAACCTCGTGGGATGGAGCACTCCTCTGACAAGGCCTGCTACTTCCAACTTCTTGATTTCTTCTGCGATGAATTCTTGGCGCTCCACTGCCTGTTTCCTGACTTTCTGCTTGACGGGCCGCGCATGAGGACAGACGGCAAGGCGGTGCTCAATTACTTTCCTGGGAACACCGGGGATATCAGACGATTGCCACGCAAACACGTCGACATTCGCCCGCAGGAAAGCAACGAGCACGCTTTCCTATTTGGGGTCAAGAGTGGCGCTGATGGTGAAGGTACCACCAGTGCCGTCCTCCTTGGCGGACACCTTCTTGTTCTCAGGTGGAGCTGCCATTGCCTTCTTACACTTGCCGGTGGTGCTCGATGGTGCGTCCTCGACGGTAGCGCAGCAGTCCGAAGAGGTGCGCTTGCCGGAGTGGGCATCAGAGCTCTTGCCGGACTTGGTCTTCTTCTTCCCCCCGGGAGCTTCAGCGGCAAGTGTCTTGCATTCTGCTGCGGCTACTGCTTCCCGGTAGATCTTGTCGGCACAGATAAGAGCATCCTTCTTGTCGCCAGGGACAGAGATGATACTTATCGGGCCTGGCATTTTCAGTATGTTGTACGCATAGTGAGAGGCTGCCATGAACTTGGTGAGTGTTGGATGGCCAAGGATTCCATTGTAAGGTAATGGAAAGTCAGCAACATCAAATGTGACCCTCTCAGTCATGAAGTTCAGCTCGCTGCCAAATGTTACCGGCAACGTGATCTTTCCCTTCGGCTTGCTCCTTCCCGGGTTGATTCCTTGAAATGTACCGGTCTCTTCGAGCTCGCTGTCAGGGATCTGGAGTTTCTGGAGCACCGCCGAGGAGATCAGGTTCAAGCCGGCCCCGCCGTCAACTAGCATCTTAGTGACCTTGAGGTTGCGGATTGTTGGTGAAACCAACATCGGGAAGCACCCGACCGTAGTTATGCGATCAGGGTGGTCCTCAATATCAAAGATGATAGGCGTGCTGGACCATTTCAGAGGCTTGCGTGACTCGACAGGTGGTTCTGCTGCATTAACTTCCCGCACCCACTGCTTGAGCTGACGGTGCGAGGTATGCAGAGAAGCACCACCGTCAACGCACAGGACCTCTGTGGCCTTCTGGAACTCCTGCTCATCAGTCTCCTCATCATCCATGTCTTCATCGTCGTCGTCATCTTCATCCTTGTCGCGGCCGCGAGGAGGTCTGTCTCCTTGCCGCTGCTTGGCCTTGCCACAGCGTCCTCCTCGGCCGGGACGTCTCTTGCCGGATCCCCCAGCACCTTCCTGGGCCTTCTCCTTGTCGCGCCACTCGTATTCAGCTTTCTGTTGCTCAACAAGCTGCTCGACTTTCCTGCAGCTCTGGAGATCATGGCCCTTGGTGCGGTGGATCTTGCAATACTGCTTGTTGGTGCCGTCCTGCTTGTCGGCGACCGCCACCTCCGCGGCAACCTCCTTGCCGGAGTCACCAGCTTTGGCTTCCTTGCCGCCACCACCGTTGCCGGACTGCTCAACAACTAGCACCTCTTTGCCTTTCCTCTTTCTGTTGTTCCGCCGCCGGTTTTTCCTTGCCGGGGCAGCATCTTCATGTCAGATCCTCCCGCTCCTACATTCTCTCCGGGGAGTCTCCTCCCTTCCTCAGCACGTGCACACTTGTCGGCCAGTGCATATAACTCACTGACGTCCCTGATCTTGCACATTGCCATTTCCTTCCGCATCCTGCAGTTTTGCACATTCTGATGGAACGCGCTGATCACCGCGGCAGGGTGGACGTCTGGGATGTTGTGCTGCACACTGCTGAATCTCTGAATGTACTTGCGCAGGGGCTCTCCTTCCTTCTGGGCGAGCAGATGAAGATCACTCTCCTGGCCATGAGGCTTGTGTCCGCCTGTGAAGGCGCCGACAAACTGATGGCACAGATAAGCCCAAGAGGATATGGAGTTGTCCGGCAAGTGCATGAGCCAGGATCTGATGTTGGGCTTGAGCACCAGCGGGAAGTAGTTGGCAAGGATCTTGTCATCCCGTCCCCCGGCATCCTGCACCGCAATGGTGTAGATGCTGAGGAACTCCGACAGATGCGTCTTGCCGTCGTACTTCTCCGGTACGTTTGGCTTGAAGTTCTTCGTGCTGGGCCATTGGACTTGCCGCAGCTCACGAGTGAACGCAGGGCAACCTACCGCGTACGGCAGATCGCCTGGTTCCCCTGGCGCATGCATGTCAACAGAGGGCCCAGCGCGCTTGTCGGATTGACGTCGCGCTTCTCTTCGGCGCTCGATGCGAGTTCGAGCGTCTTCTTGTCGTCGATCATGAAGAACTTGGCGCTGATCGCGACGAGCTCGTGGATCCGACGATGCAGTGGAGTCGCTGTCGAGGTGGATCCGGCGAGTCGGCGATCTTGGCCTTCGGGGTGGTGATTGCATGGTAGTTGCACCTCCACCCGTTTCGTCGCCACCGGCTCACGCCCGGCAACCCTGCCGCGGCGGCGACGCGCTCGGCCGCCATGGAGTGTCGCCGTTGGCGTAGCCGATGAGACTCTGAATGGTGGCCCTCCATTCGTCGATCTTTTCCGACGTCGGAGGGTAATCTAGGAGCAGTTGAGCTCGCGCCAAAGCTTCTGCTGGAGTGGTGGGTGGCAGTGGCGGACGGCGCGAGGAGCGGGACGTGCTCGGACTTCTAACTATGTTGGAAGGAGCAGTATCCCGTCCAGGCGACCGTGCCCTGCTCGTGCTAGCATGTTGGCATGCGTGCTGGTCTTGAGCGCCCCGAGATCCACCAGCTTGGTCTTGGCCTATCATGCGTATGGCACTGCGAGCGTCATGACGCTGTTGGTCTTGCGCCTCCTGAGAGTGGCGCGGAACATGTACAGTCGCCGAGGTTTGTGCAGCCTTGTCCTTGGACCTGGCAGCATCCGGAGCTTCCTCGTCGATGTCCATTCTTCCGCCGGCGTCCATTTCACCACCCGTTTGCTCCAACGGTGGCGGAAGTGACGTGGACGGAGCGGCTGCCGCCGAAGTCTTCTTCTTTGGTGGCATGTTGATGAAGGGAATGAAGATCTAGCTCGTGTGAACGCCGGATCAGGTTCGCACAATCTCGACGCCCCCTACCTGGCGCGCCAAAGATGTCGGGGAAACTGATCCACGAACACCTATGGGGCCGGCGGACCGGGCCCCTTTCGGTTCGGCGGGGGGCGGAGATCGCACGAAGAGCAGATCGAGGCGAAGCACACGAGCAGTTTACCCAGCTTCGGAGCTCTCCGGAGATATAACACTCCTACTGCTGCTTGTCTGGTTCTATTATGTTCTTGCACGCGAGAGCTAAGTGTTTTCTGGCTCGCGAATGAATCGAACCCCCCCACGTTGCGCATGGGCCTCCTTTTATATGCTCAAGGGGTCACCGACAGGTGGCAACGCAGAGAAGGGTACAAATGTAAAAAGTGGGGTGGTTGGTACAGTTACTTGTACAGTGCACCCTACCTAACCCTGACGGCAGGGGACAAGGGCATTAAATGCCCGTCTGGGTCGCCCAAACAGTGCAGAAAAGGACCGTTAGGGGCGCCACCGTTCGCCACGATGGCGATCTTGTCAGCTTCGCATGCCACTGCGCACCGCTAGCTGCACAGCCTCCCGCCACGCGCGCCTGGAGAGGCCCCCAGGGCGACACGTTGGTGGATGCGCTGGAGCGTGGGCACAGAGTGGCCGCCTGCCGCGGCAAGAGCCTTGCCGCTGTTGTTATCTTGTCGGGTTCGGAAGCTTGTCGCTCACCGGGCCTCGAGGTACCTTGGTTGGCCTTCCCGGCAAGCTCCTCTTGCCGGGGCCTTGTTGCCTTGCTGGAGCGCGTGGCGCGTCGCGGCAAGTTCCTTGGCGTGCCTTGGTTGGCCTTCCCGGCAAGCTCCTCTTGCGGGGGCCTTGTCTCCTGAGCTTGAATACTTTGTTCTTGAATGGCTCCAAGGGAACCACGGAGGATCTTGGCGTTCTCCCGGCAAGCCCTGCCGCGGGGTGCTGCAACTGCTCGTGCACAAGTTCGGGGTACTAGGGTACCCCTATTCTAGTACACCGACACTCTACAAGCTAGTTCAAATAATTTTACACTAGAGTTGAACAGGCTCTACATGATAGTTCAAATAATTTTACACTAGAGTCGAACTAGTTCTATAAGCTAGTTTAAATAATTTTGCACTAGTGTTGAACTAGCTCTATAACCTAGTACAAATAATTTTACACTAGAGTTGAACTAGCTCTATGACGTAGTACAAATAATTTTACACTAGAGTTGAACTAGCTCTATAACCTAGTACAAATAATTTTACACTAGAATTGAACTAGCTCTGTGACCTAGTACAAATAATTTTACACAAGACTTGAACTAGCTCTATAGGCTAGTTCAAATAACTTTCCACTAGAGTTGAACTAGCTCTATAGGCAAGGTCAAATAATTTTACAATAAAGTTGAACTATCTCTATAACCTAATACAAATAATTTTACACTAGAGTTAAACTAGCTCTATAAGCTAGTTCAAATAATTTTACACTAGAGTTGAACAAGCTCTACAGGATAGTTCAAATAATTTTACACTAGAGTTGAACTAGTTCTACAATCTAGTTTAATTAATTTTACACTATAGTTGAACTTTCTCTATAGCCTAGTGCAAATAATTTAACACTAGAGTTGAACTAGCTCTATGACCTAGTACAAATAATTTTACACTAGAGTTGAACAAGCTCTATAATCTAGTACAAATAATTTTACACTAGAGTTGAGCTAGCTCTATGACCTAGTACAAATAATTTTACAATAGAGTTGAACTAGCTCTATAGGCTAGTTCAAATAATTTTACAGTAGAGTTGAACTAGCTCTACAACATAGTACAAATAATTTTACACTAGAGTTGAACTAGTTCTATAGTCCAGTTTAAAGAATTTTACACTAGATTTGAACTATCTCTATAACCTAACACAAATAATTTTACACTAGAGTTGAACTAGCTCTATAACGTAGTACAAATAATTTTATACTTGAGTTGAGCTAGCTCTATAACCTAGTACAAATGATTTTACACTACTGTTGAACTAGCTCTACAAGCTAGTTCAAATAATTTTACAATAGAGTTGAACCAGCTCTATAACCTAGTACAAATAATTTTACACTAGAGTTGAACTAGCTCTATAACCTAGTACAAATAATTTTACACTAGAGTTGAACAGGCTCTACATGATAGTTCAAATAATTTTACACTAGAGTTGAACTAGTTCTACAAGCTAGTTTAAATAATTTTGCACTAGAGTTGAACTAGCTCTATAACCTAGTACAAATAATTTTACACTAGAGTTGAACTAGCTCTAGGACCTAGTACAAATAATTTTACACTAGAGTTGAACTAGCTCTATAACCTAGTACAAATAATTTTACACTAGCGTTGAACTAGCTCTATGACCTAGTACAAATAATTTTACACAAGACTTGAACTAGCTCTATAGGCTAGTTCAAATAACTTTCCACTAGAGTTGAACTAGCTCTATAGGCAAGGTCAAATAATTTTACAATAGAGTTGAACTAGCTCTATATGCTATTTCAAATAATTTTACATTAGAGTTGAACTATCTCTACAAGCTAGTTCAAATAATTTTACACTAGAGTTGAACAAGCTCTACAGGATAGTTCAAATAATTTTACACTAGAATTGAACTAGTTCTACAAGCTAGTTTAAATAATTTTGCACTAGAGTTAACTAGGTCTATAACCTAGTACAAATAATTTTACACTAGAGTTGAACTAGCTCTATGACCTAGTACAAATAATTTTACACTAGAGTTGAACTAGCTCTATAACCTAGTACAAATAATTTTACACTAGAGTTGAACTAGCTCTATGACCAAGTACAAATAATTTTACACAAGAGTTGAACTAGCTCTATAGGCTAGTTAAAATAACTTTCCACAAGAGTTGAAGTAGCTCTAAAGGCTAGTTCAAATAACTTTACACTAGAGTTGCACTAGCTCTATAGGCTAGGTCAAATAATTTTACACTCGAGTTGAACTGGTTCTACAAGCTAGTTCAAATGATTTTACACTAGTGTTGAACTAGCTCTACAGGCTAATACAAATAATTTTACACTAGAGTTGAACTAGCTCTACAAGCTAGTTCAAATAATTTTACACTAAAGTTGAACTAGCTCTACATGCTAGTTCAAATAGTTTTACACTAATCTTGAACTACCTCTACAAGGTAGTTTAAATAATTTTACACTAGATTTGAACTAGCTCCATAACCTAGTACAAATAATTTTACACTAGAGTTGAACTAGCTCTATAACCTAGTACAAATAATTTTACACTAGAGTCGAACTAGCTCTATAACCTAGTACAAATGATTTTACACCACTGTTGAACTAGCTCTACAAGCTAGTTCAAATAATTTTACACTAGAGTTGAACTAGCTCTATAACCTAGTACAAATAATTTTACACTAGAGTTAAACTAGCTCTACAAGCTCGTACAAATAATTTTACACTAGAATTGAACTAGCTCTACAAGCTAGTTCAAGTAATTTTACACTAGAGTTGAACTAGCTCTATAACCTAGTAAAATAATTTTACACTAGAGTTGAACTAGCTCTACAAGCTAGTTCAAATAATTTTACACTGAAGTTGAACTAGATCTACAGGCTAGTTCAAATAGTTTTACACTAATCTTGAACTACCTCTACAAGGTAGTTTAAATAATTTTACCCTAGATTCGAACTAGCTCTATAACCTAGCACAAATAATTTTACACTGGAGTTGAACTAGCTCTATAACCTAGTTCAAATAATTTTATACTAGAGTTGAACTAGCTCTATAACCTAGTACAAATAATTTTACACTACTGTTGAACTAGCTCTACAAGCTAGTTCAAATAATGTTACACTAAATTTGAACTAGCTCTACAGGCTAATTTAAAAAGTTTTACACTAATCTTGAACTAGCTCTACAAGGTAGTTTAAATAATTTTACACTTGATTTGAACTAGCTCTATAACCTATTATAAATAATTTTACACTAGAGTTGAACTAGCTCTATAACCTAGTTCAAATAATTTTACACTAGAGTTGAACTAGTTCTACAAGCTAGTTTAAATAATTTTGCACAAGAGTTGAACTAGCTCTATAACCTAGTACAAATAATTTTACACTAGAGTTGAACTAGCTCTATGACCTAGTACAAATAATTTTACACTAGAGTTGAACTAGCTCTATAACCTAGTACAAATAATTTTACACTAGAGTTGAACTAGCTCTATGACCAAGTACAAATAACTTTACACAAGAGTTGAACTAGCTCTATAGGCTAGTTCAAATAACTTTCCACAAGAGTTGAAGTAGCTCTAAAGGCTAGTTCAAATAATTTTACACTACAGTTGAACTAGCTCTATAGGCTAGGTCAAATAATTTTACACTCGAGTTGAACTAGTTCTACAAGCTAGTTCAAATAATTTTACACTACTGTTGAACTAGCTATACAAGCTAATACAAATAATGTTACAATAGAGTTGAACTAGCTCTACAAGCTAATTCAAATAATTTTACACTAAAGTTGAACTAGCTCTACAAGCGAGTTCAAATAGTTTTACACTAATCTTGAACTACCTCTACAAGGTAGTTTAAATAATTTTACACTAGATTTGAACTAGATCTATAACCTAGTACAAATAATTTTACACTATAGTTGAAATAGCTCTACAAGCTAGGTCAAATAATTTTACACTAGAGTTGAACTAGCTCTATGACCTAGTACAAAAGATTTTACACTACTGTTGAACTAGCTCTACAAGCTAGTTCAAATAATTTTACACTAGAGTTGAACTAGCTATATAACCTAGTACAAATAATTTTACACTAGAGTTGAACTAGCTCTACAGGCTAGTTCATATAATTTTACACTAGAGTTGAACTAGCTCTACAGGCTAGTTCAAATAGTTTTACACTGGAGATGAACTAGCTCTACAAGTTAGTTCAAATAATTTTACACTAGAGTTGAACTAGTTCTACAGTCCAGTTCAAAGAATTTTACACTAGATTTGAACTAGCTCTATAACCTAACACAAATAATTTTACACTAGAGTTGAACTAGCTCTATAACCTAGTACAAATAATTTTATACTTGAGTTGAACTAGCTCTATAACCTAGTACAAATGATTTTACACTACTGTTGAACTAGCTCTACAAGCTAGTTCAAATAATTTTACACTAGAGTTGAACTAGCTCCATAACCTAGTACAAATAATTTTACACTATTGTTGAACTAGCTCTACAAGCTAGTTCAAATAATTTTACATTAGAGTTGAACTACCTCTATAACCTAATACAAATAATTTTACATTAGTGTTAAACTAGCTCTACAAGCTAGTTCAAATAATTTTACACTAGAGTTGAACAAGCTCTACAGGATAGTTCAAATAATTTTACACTATAGTTGAACTAGTTCTACAAGCTAGTTTAAATAATTTTGCACTGGAGTTGAACTAGCTCTATAACCTAGTACAAATAATTTTACACTAGAGTTGAACTAGCTCTATGACCTAGTACAAGTAATTTTACACCAGAGTTGAACTAGCTCTATAACCTAGTACAAATAATTTTACACTAGAGTTGAACTAGCTCTATGACCTAGTACAAATAATTTTACACAAAAGTTAAACTAGCTCTATAGGGTAGTTCAAATAACTTTCCACTAGAGTTGAACTAGCTCTATAGGCTAGTTCAAATAACTTTACACTAGAGTTGAACTAGCTCTATAGGCAAGGTCAAATAATTTTACACTCGAGTTGAACTAGTTCTACAAGCTAGTTCAAATGATTTTACACTACTGTTGAACTAGCTCTATAGGCTAGTACAAATAATTTTACACTGGAGTTGAACTAGCTCTACAAGCTAGTTCAAATAATTTTACACTAAAGTTGAACTAGCTGTACAGGCTAGTTCAAATAGTTTTACACTAATCTTGAACTACCTCTACAAGGTAGTTTAAATAATTTTACACTAGATTTGAACTAGCTCTATAACCTAGTACAAGTAATTTTACACTAGAGTTGAACTAGCTCTATAACCTAGTACAAATAATTTTACACTTTAGTTGAACTAGCTCTATAACCAAGTACAAATAATTTTACACTAGAGTTGAACTAGCTCTATAACCTAGTACAAATGATTTTACACTAGAGTTGAACTAGCTCTATGACATAGTACAAATAATTTTACAATAGAGTTGAACTAGCTCTATAGGCAAGGTCAAATAATTTTACACTAGAGTTGAACTAGCTCTATATGCTAGTTCAAATAATTTTACATTAGAGTTGAACTATCTCTACAAGCTAGTTCAAATAATTTTACACTAGAGTTGAACTAGTTCTACAAGCTAGTTTAAATAATTTTATACTAGAGTTGAACTAGCTCTATAACCTAGTACAAATAATTTTACACTAGAGTTGAACTAGCTCTACAAGCTAGTTCAAATAATTTTACACTAGAGTTGAACTAGCTCTATAACCTAGTACAAATAATTTTACACTAGAGTTGAACTAGCTCTACAAGCTAGTTCAAATAATTTTACACTAAAGTTGAACTAGCTCTACATGCTAGTTCAAATAGTTTTACACTAATCTTGAACTACCTCTACAAGGTAGTTTAAATAATTTTACACTAGATTTGAACTAGCTCCATAACCTAGTACAAATAATTTTATACTAGAGTTGAACTAGCTCTATAACCTAGTACAAATAATTTTAAACTAGAGTCGAACTAGCTCTATAACCTAGTACAAATGATTTTACACCACTTTTGAACTAGCTCTTCAAGGTAGTTCAAATAATTTTACACTAGAGTTGAACTACCTCTATAACCTAGTACAAATAATTTTACACTTCAATTAAACTAGCTCGACAAGCTAGTTCAAATAATTTTACACCAGAGTTGAACTAGCTCTATAACCTAGTACAAATAATTTTACACTAGAGTTAAAATAGCTCTACAAGCTTGTATAAATAATTTTACACTAGAATTGAACTAGCTCTACAAGCTAGTTCAAGTAATTTTACACTAGATTCGAACTAGCTCTACAACCTAGCAGAAACAATTTTACACTAGAGTTGAACTAGCTCTATAACCTAGTTCAAATAATTTTATACTAGAGTTGAACTAGCTCTATAACCTAGTAAAAATAATTTTACACTACTGTTGAACTAGCTCTACAAGCCAGTTCAAATAATTTTACAATAGAGTTGAACTAGCTCTATAACCTAATACAAATAATTTTACACTAGAGTTAAACTAGCTCTACAAGCTAGTTCAAATAATTTTACACTAGAGTTGAACAAGCTCTACAGGATAGTTCAAATAATTTTACACTCGAGTTGAACTAGTTCTACAAGCTAGTTTAAATAATTTTGCACTAGAGTTGAACTAGCTCTATAACCTAGTACAAATAATTTTACACTAGAGTTGAACTAGCTCTATGACCTAGTACAAATAATTTTACACTAGAGTTGAACTAGCTCTATGACCTAGTACAAATAATTTTACACAAAAGTTGAACTAGCTCTATATGCTAGTTCAAATAACTTTCCACTAGAGTTGAACTAGCTCTATAGGCTAGTTCAAATAACTTTACACTAGAGTTGAACTAGCTCTATAGGCAAGGTCAAATAATTTTACACTCGAGTTGAACTAGTTCTACAAGCTAGTTCAAATGATTTTACACTACTGTTGAACTAGCTCTATAGGCTAGTACAAATAATTTTACACTAGAGTTGAACTAGCTCTACAAGCTAGTTCAAATGATTTTACATTAGAGTTGAACTAGCTCTATAACCTAGTACAAATAATTTTACACTAGAGTTGAACTAGCTCTACAGGCTAGTTCAAATAGTTTTACACTAATGTTGAACTACCTCTACATGGTAGTTTAAATAATTTTACACTAGATTTGAACTAGCTCTATAACCTAGTACAAATAATTTTACACAAGAGTTGAACTAGCTCTATAACCTAGTACAAATAATTTTACACTTAAGTTGAACTAGCTCTATAACCAAGTACAAATAATTTTACACTAGAGTTAAACTAGCTCTATAACCTAGTACAAATGATTTTACACTAGAGTTGAACTAGCTCTATGACATAGTACAAATAATTTTACAATAGAGTTGAACTAGCTCTATAGGCAAGTTCAAATAATTTTACACTAGAGTTGAACTAGCTCTATAGGCTAGTTCAAATAATTTTACACTAGAGTTGAACTATCTCTTCAAGCTAGTTCAAATAATTTTACACTAGAGTTGAACTAGTTCTACAAGCTAGTTTAAATAATTTTATACTGGAGTTGAACTTGCTCTATAACCTAGTACAAACAATTTCACACTAGAGTTGAACTAGCTCTACAAGCTAGTTCAAATAATTTTACACTAGAGTTGAACTAGCTCTATAACCTAGTACAAATAATTTTACACTAGAGTTGAACTAGCTCTAGAAGCTACTTCAAATAATTTTACACTAAAGTTGAACTAGCTCTACATGCTAGTTCAAATAGTTTTACACTAATCTTGAACTACCTCTACAAGGTAGTTTAAATAATTTTACACTAGATTTGAACTAGCTCCATAACCTAGTACAAATAATTTGATACTAGCGTTGAACTAGCTCTATAACCTAGTACAAATAATTTTACACTAGAGTTGAACTAGCTCTATGACCTAGTACAAATAATTTTACACTAGAGTTGAACTAGCTCTATGACCTAGTACAAATAATTTTACACAAAAGTTGAACTAGCTCTATAGGCTAGTTCAAATAACTTTCCACTAGAGTTGAACTAGCTCTATAGGCTAGTTCAAATAACTTTACACTAGAGTTGAACTAGCTCTATAGGCAAGGTCAAATAATTTTACACTCGAGTTGAACTAGTTCTACAAGCTAGTTCAAATGATTTTACACTACTGTTGAACTAGCTCTATAGGCTAGTACAAATAATTTTACACTGGAGTTGAACTAGCTCTACAAGCAAGTTCAAATGATTTTACACTAGAGTTGAACTAGCTCTATAACCTAGTACAAATAATTTTACACTAGAGTTGAACTAGCTCTACAAGCTAGTTCAAATAATTTTACACTAAAGTTGAACTAGCTCTACAGGCTAGTTCAAATAGTTTTACACTAATCTTGAACTACCTCTACAAGGTAGTTTAAATAATTTTACACTAGATTTGAACTAGATCTATAACCTAGTACAAATAATTTTACACTATAGTTGAAATAGCTCTACAAGCTAGGTCAAATAATTTTACACTTGAGTTGAACTAGCTCTATAACCTAGTACAAATAATTTTACACTAGAGTTGAACTAGCTCTATGACCTAGTACAACAGATTTTACACTACTATTGAACTAGCTCTACAAGCTAGTTCAAATAATTTTACACTAGAGTTGAACTAGCTCTATAACCTAGTACAAATAATTTTACACTAGAGTTGAACTAGCTCTACAGGCTAGTTCATATAATTTTACACGAGAGTTGAACTATCTCTACAGGCTAGTTCAAATAATTTTACACTAGAGTTTAACTAGCTCTACAAGTTAGTTCAAATAATTTTACACTAGAGTTGAACTAGTTGTACAGTCTAGTTCAAAGAATTTTACACTAGATTTGAACTAGCTCTATAACCTAACACAAATAATTTTACACTAGAGTTGAACTAGCTCTATAACCTACTACAAATAATTTTATACTTGAGTTGAACTAGCTCGATAACCTAGTACAAATGATTTTACACTACTATTGAACTAGCTCTACAAGCTAGTTCAAATAATTTTACACTAGAGTTGAACTAGCTTTATAACCTAGTACAAATAATTTTACATTGGAGTTGAACTAGCTCTACAAGCTAGTTCAAATAATTTTACACTAAAGTTGAACTAGCTATACAGGCTAGTTCAAATAGTTTTACACTAATGTTGAACTACCTCTACAAGGTAGTTTAAATAATTTTACACTAGATTTGAACTAGCTCTATAACCTAGTACAAATAATTTTACACAAGAGTTGAACTAGCTCTATAACCTAGTACAAATAATTTTACACTTAAGTTGAACTAGCTCTATAACCAAGTACAAATAATTTTACACTAGAATTAAACTAGCTCTATAACCTAGTACAAATGATTTTACACTAGAGTTGAACTAGCTCTATGACATAGTACAAATAATTTTACAATAGAGTTGAACTAGCTCTATAGGCAAGTTCAAATAATTTTACACTAGAGTTGAACTAGCTGTATAGGCTAGTTCAAATAATTTTACACTAGAGTTGAACTATCTCTACAAGCTAGTTCAAATAATTTTACACTAGAGTTGAACTAGTTCTACAAGCTAGTTTAAATAATTTTATACTGGAGTTGAACTTGCTCTATAACCTAGTACAAACAATTTCACACTAGAGTTGAACTAGCTCTACAAGCTAGTTCAAATAATTTTACACTAGAGTTGAACTAGCTCTATAACCTAGTACAAATAATTTTACACTAGAGTTGAACTAGCTCTAGAAGCTACTTCAAATAATTTTACACTAAAGTTGAACTAGCTCTACATGCTAGTTCAAATAGTTTTACACTAATCTTGAACTACCTCTACAAGGTAGTTTAAATAATTTTACACTAGATTTGAACTAGCTCCATAACCTAGTACAAATAATTTGATACTAGCATTGAACTAGCTCTATAACCTAGTACAAATAATTTTACACTAGAGTTGAACTAGCTCTATGACCTAGTACAAATAATTTTACACTAGAGTTGAACTAGCTCTATGACCTAGTACAAATAATTTTACACAAAAGTTGAACTAGCTCTATAGGCTAGTTCAAATAACTTTCCACTAGAGTTGAACTAGCTCTATAGGCTAGTTCAAATAACTTTACACTAGAGTTGAACTAGCTCTATAGGCAAGGTCAAATAATTTTACACTCGAGTTGAACTAGTTCTACAAGCTAGTTCAAATGATTTTACACTACTGTTGAACTAGCTCTATAGGCTAGTACAAATAATTTTACACTGGAGTTGAACTAGCTCTACGAGCAAGTTCAAATGATTTTACACTAGAGTTGAACTAGCTCTATAACCTAGTACATATAATTTTACACTAGAGTTGAACTAGCTCTACAAGCTAGTTCAAATAATTTTACACTAAAGTTGAACTAGCTCTACAGGCTAGTTCAAATAGTTTTACACTAATCTTGAACTACCTCTACAAGGTAGTTTAAATAATTTTACACTAGATTTGAACTAGATCTATAACCTAGTACAAATAATTTTACACTATAGTTGAAATAGCTCTACAAGCTAGGTCAAATAATTTTACACTTGAGTTGAACTAGCTCTATAACCTAGTACAAATAATTTTACACTAGAGTTGAACTAGCTCTATGACCTAGTACAAAAGATTTTACACTACTGTTGAACTAGCTCTACAAGCTAGTTCAAATAATTTTACACTAGAGTTGAACTAGCTCTATAACCTAGTACAAATAATTTTACACTAGAGTTGAACTAGCTCTACAGGCTAGTTCATATAATTTTACACTAGAGTTGAACTAGCTCTACAGGCTAGTTGAAATAATTTTACATTGGAGTTGAACTAGCTCTATAGGCTAGTTCAAATAATTTCACACTAGAGTTTAACTAGCTCTACAAGTTAGTTCAAATAATTTTACACAAGAGTTGAACTAGTTCTACAGTCCTGTTCAAAGAATTTTACACTAGATTTGAACTAGCTCTATAACCTAACACAAATAATTTTACACTAGAGTTGAACTAGCTCTATAACCTACTACAAATAATTTTATACTTGAGTTGAACTAGCTCGATAACCTAGTACAAATGATTTTACACTACTATTGAACTAGCTCTACAAGCTAGTTCAAATAATTTTACACTAGAGTTGAACTAGCTTTATAACCTAGTACAAATAATTTTACACTACTGTTGAACTAGCTCTACAAGCTAGTTCAAATAATTTTACAATAGAGTTGAACAAACTCTATAACCTAATACAAATAATTTTACACTAGAGTTCAACTAGCTCTACAAGCTAGTTCAAATAATTTTACACTAGAGTTGAACAAGCTCTACAGGATAATTCAAATAATTTTACACTAGAGTTGAACTAGTTCTACAAGCTTGTTTAAATAATTTTTCACTAGAGTTGAACTAGCTCTATCACCTAGTACAAATAATTTTACACTAGAGTTGAACTAGCTCTATGACCTAGTACAAATAATTTTACACTAGAGTTGAACTAGCTCTATAACCTAGTACAAATAATTTTACACTAGAGTTGAACTAGCTCTATGACCTAGTACAAATAATTTTACACATGAGTTGAACTAGCTCGATAGGCTAGTTCAAATAACTTTTCCACTAGAGTTGAACTAGCTCTATAGGCTAGTTCAAATAACTTTACACTAGAGTTGAACTAGTTCTATAGGCAAGGTCAAATAATTTTACACTCGAGTTGAACTAGTTCTACAAGCTAGTTCAAATGATTTTACACTACTTAGAGCTAGCTCTACAGGCTAGTACAAATAATTTTACATTGGAGTTGAACTAGCTCTACAAGCTAGTTCAAATAATTTTACACTAAAGTTGAACTAGCTATATAGGCTAGTTCAAATAGTTTTACACTAATGTTGAACTATCTCTACAAGGTAGTTTAAATAATTTTACACTAGATTTGAACTAGCTCTATAACCTAGTACAAATAATTTTACACAAGAGTTAAACTAGCTCTATAACCTAGTTCAAATAATTTTACACTTAAGTTGAACTAGCTCTATAACCAAGTACAAATAATTTTACACTAGAGTTAAACTAGCTCTATAACCTAGTACAAATGATTTTACACTAGAGTTGAACTAGCTCTATGACATAGTACAAATAATTTTACAATAGAGTTGAACTAGCTCTATAGGCAAGTTCAAATAATTTTACACTAGAGTTGAACTAGCTCTATAGGCTAGTTCAAATAATTTTACACTAGAGTTGAACTATCTCTACAAGCTAGTTCAAATAATTTTACACTAGAGTTGAACTAGTTCTACAAGCTAGTTTAAATAATTTTATACTGGAGTTGAACTTGCTCTATAACCTAGTACAAATAATTTGACACTAGAGTTGAACTAGCTATACAAGCTAGTTCAAATAATTTTACACTAGAGTTGAACTAGCTCTATAACCTAGTACAAATAATTTTACACTAGAGTTGAACTAGCTCTAGAACCTACTTCAAATAATTTTACACTAAAGTTGAACTAGCTCTACATGCTAGTTCAAATAGTTTTACAGTAATCTTGAACTACCTCTACAAGGTAGTTTAAATAATTTTACACTAGATTTGAACTAGCTCCATAACCTAGTACAAATAATTTGACACTAGAGTTGAACTAGCTCTATAACCTAGTACAAATAATTTTACACTAGAGTCAAACTAGCTCTATAATGTAGTACAAATGATTTTACACCACTGTTGAACTATCTCTTCAAGGTAGTTCAGATAATTTTACACTAGAGTTGAACTACCTTTATAACCTAGTAGAAATAATTTTACACTTGAATTAAACTAGCTTTACAAGCTAGTTAAAATAATTTTACACTAGAGTTGAACTAGCTCTATAACCTAGTACAAATAATTTTACACTAGAGTTAAACTAGCTCTACAAGCTAGTACAAATAATTTTATAGTAGAGTTGAACTAGCTCTACAAGCTAGTTCAAGTAATTTTACACTAGAGTTGAACTATCTCTATAACCTAGTACAAATAATTTTACACTAGAGTTGAACTAGCTCTACAAGCTAGTTCAAATAATTTTACTGTAAAGTTGAACTAGATCTACAGGCTAGTTCAAATAGTTTTACACTAATCTTGAACTACCTCTACAAGGTAGTTTAAATAATTTTACCCTAGATTCGAACTAGCTCTATAACCTAGCACAAATAATTTTACACTAGAGTTGAACTAGCTCTATAACCTAGTTCAAATAATTTTATACTAGAGTTCACCTAGCTCTATAACCTAGTACAAATAATTTTACACTACTGTTGAACTAGCTCTACAAGCCAGTTCAAATAATTTTACAATAGAGTTGAACTAGCTCTATAACCTAATACAAATAATTTTACACTAGAGTTAAACTAGCTCTACAAGCTAGTTCAGATAATTTTACACTAGAGTTGAACAAGCTCTACAGGATAGTTCAAATAATTTTACACTAGAGTTGAACTAGTTCTACAAGCTAGTTTAAATAATTTTGCACTAGAGTTGAACTAGCTCTATAACCTAGTACAAATAATTTTACACTAGAGTTGAATTAGCTCTATGACCTAGTACAAATAATTTTACACTAGAGTTGAACTAGCTCTATGACCTAGTACAAATAATTTTACACTAGAGTTGAACTAGCTCTATAGGCTAGTTCAAATAACTTTCCACTAGAGTTGAAGTAGCTCTAAAGGCTAGTTCAAATAACTTTACACTAGAGTTGAACTAGCTCTATAGGCTAGGTCAAATAATTTTACACTCAAGTTGAACTAGTTCTAAAAGCTAGTTCAAATGATTTTACACTAGAGTTCAACTAGCTCTATAACCTAGTACAAATAATTTTACACTAGAGTTGAACTAGCTCTAGAAGCTAGTTCAAATAATTTTACACTAAAGTTGAACTAGCTCTACATGCTAGTTCAAATAGTTTTACACTAATCTTGAACTACCTCTACAAGGTAGTTTAAATAATTTTACACTAGATTTGAACTAGCTCCATAACCTAGTACAAATAATTTGACACTAGGGTTGAACTAGCTCTATAACCTAGTACAAATAATTTTACACTAGAGTCGAACTAGCTCTATAACCTAGTACAAATGATTTTACACCACTGTTGAACTAGCTCTTCAAGGTAGTTCAAATAATTTTACACTAGAGTTGAACTACCTCTATAACCTAGTACAAATAATTTTACACTTGAATTAAACTAGCTCTACAAGCTAGTTCAAATAATTTTACACTAGAGTTGAACTAGCTCTACAACCTAGTACAAATAATTTTACACTAGAGTTAAACTAGCTCTACAAGCTAGTACAAATAAATTTACACTAGAGTTGAACTAGCTCTACAAGCTAGTTCAAGTAATTTTACACTAGAGTTGAACTAGCTCTATAACCTAGTACAAATAATTTTACACTAGAGTTGAACTAGCTCTACAAGCTAGTTCAAATAATTTTACACTAAAGTTGAACTAGATCTACAGGCTAGTTCAAATAGTTTTACACTAATCTTGAACTACCTCTACAAGGTAGTTTAAATAATTTTACCCTAGATTCGAACTAGCTCTATAACCTAGCACAAATAATTTTACACTAGAGTTGAACTAGCTCTATAACCTAGTTCAAATAATTTTATACTAGAGTTGAACTAGCTCTATAACCTAGTACAAATAATTTTACACTACTGTTGAACTAGCTCTACAAGCCAGTTCAAATAATTTTACAATAGAGTTGAACTAGCTCTATAACCTAATACAAATAATTTTACACTAGAGTTAAACTAGCTCTACAAGCTAGTTCAAATAATTTTATACTAGAGTTGAACTAGCTCTATAACCTAGTACAAATAATTTTACACTACTGTTGAACTAGTTCTACAAGCTAGTTTAAATAATTTTGCACTAGAGTTGAACTAGCTCTATAACCTAGTACAAATAATTTTACACTAGAGTTAAACTAGCTCTACAAGCTAGTACAAATAATTTTACACTAGAGTTGAACTAGCTCTACAAGCTAGTTCAAGTAATTTTACACTAGAGTTGAACTATCTCTATAACCTAGTACAAATAATTTTACACTAGAGTTGAACTAGCTCTACAAGCTAGTTCAAATAATTTTACTGTAAAGTTGAACTAGATCTACAGGCTAGTTCAAATAGTTTTACACTAATCTTGAACTACCTCTACAAGGTAGTTTAAATAATTTTACCCTAGATTCGAACTAGCTCTATAACCTAGCACAAATAATTTTACACTAGAGTTGAACTAGCTCTATAACCTAGTTCAAATAATTTTATACTAGAGTTCACCTAGCTCTATAACCTAGTACAAATAATTTTACACTATTGTTGAACTAGCTCTACAAGCCAGTTCAAATAATTTTACAATAGAGTTGAACTAGCTCTATAACCTAATACAAATAATTTTACACTAGAGTTAAACTAGCTCTACAAGCTAGTTCAAATAATTTTACACTAGAGTTGAACAAGCTCTACAGGATAGTTCAAATAATTTTACACTAGAGTTGAACTAGTTCTACAAGCTAGTTTAAATAATTTTGCACTAGAGTTGAACTAGCTCTATAACCTAGTACAAATAATTTTACACTAGAGTTGAATTAGCTCTATGACCTAGTACAAATAATTTTACACTAGAGTTGAACTAGCTCTATAACCTAGTACAAATAATTTTACACTAGAGTTGAACTAGCTCTATGACCTAGTACAAATAATTTTACAGTAGAGTTGAACTAGCTGTCTAACCTAGTACAAATAATTTTACACTAGAGTTGAACTAGCTCTATAACCTAGTACAAATAATTTTACACTAGAGTTGAACTAGCTCTAGAAGCTACTTCAAGTAATTTTACACTAAAGTTGAACTAGCTCTACATGCTAGTTCAAATAGTTTTACAGTAATCTTGAACTACCTCTACAAGGTAGTTTAAATAATTTTACACTAGATTTGAACTAGCTCCATAACCTAGTACAAATAATTTGACACTAGAGTTGAACTAGCTCTATAACCTAGTACAAATAATTTTACACTAGAGTCAAACTAGCTCTATAATGTAGTACAAATGATTTTACACCACTGTTGAACTATCTCTTCAAGGTAGTTCAGATAATTTTACACTAGAGTTGAACTACCTCTATAACCTAGTAGAAATAACTTTACACTTGAATTAAACTAGCTTTACAAGCTAGTTAAAATAATTTTACACTAGAGTTGAACTAGCTCTATAACCTAGTACAAATAATTTTACACTAGAGTTAAACTAGCTCTACAAGCTAGTACAAATAATTTTACACTAGAGTTGAACTAGCTCTACAAGCTAGTTCAAGTAATTTTACACTAGAGTTGAACTATCTCTATAACCTAGTACAAATAATTTTACACTAGAGTTGAACTAGCTCTACAAGCTAGTTCAAATAATTTTACTGTAAAGTTGAACTAGATCTACAGGCTAGTTCAAATAGTTTTACACTAATCTTGAACTACCTCTACAAGGTAGTTTAAATAATTTTACCCTAGATTCGAACTAGCTCTATAACCTAGCACAAATAATTTTACACTAGAGTTGAACTAGCTCTATAACCTAGTTCAAATAATTTTATACTAGAGTTCACCTAGCTCTATAACCTAGTACAAATAATTTTACACTAAAGTTGAACTAGCTCTACATGCTAGTTCAAATAGTTTTACAGTAATCTTGAACTACCTCTACAAGGTAGTTTAAATAATTTTACACTAGATTTGAACTAGCTCCATAACCTAGTACAAATAATTTGACACTAGAGTTGAACTAGCTCTATAACCTAGTACAAATAATTTTACACTAGAGTCAAACTAGCTCTATAATGTAGTACAAATGATTTTACACCACTGTTGAACTATCTCTTCAAGGTAGTTCAGATAATTTTACACTAGAGTTGAACTACCTCTATAACCTAGTAGAAATAACTTTACACTTGAATTAAACTAGCTTTACAAGCTAGTTAAAATAATTCTACAGTAGAGTTGAACTAGCTCTATAACCTAGTACAAATAATTTTACACTAGAGTTAAACTAGCTCTACAAGCTAGTACAAATAATTTTACACTAGAGTTGAACTAGCTCTACAAGCTAGTTCAAGTAATTTTACACTAGAGTTGAACTATCTCTATAACCTAGTACAAATAATTTTACACTAGAGTTGAACTAGCTCTACAAGCTAGTTCAAATAATTTTACTGTAAAGTTGAACTAGATCTACAGGCTAGTTCAAATAGTTTTACACTAATCTTGAACTACCTCTACAAGGTAGTTTAAATAATTTTACCCTAGTTTCGAACTAGCTCTATAACCTAGCACAAATAATTTTACACTAGAGTTGAACTAGCTCTATAACCTAGTTCAAATAATTTTATACTAGAGTTCACCTAGCTCTATAACCTAGTACAAATAATTTTACACTACTGTTGAACTAGCTCTACAAGCCAGTTCAAATAATTTTACAATAGAGTTGAACTAGCTCTATAACCTAATACAAATAATTTTACACTAGAGTTAAACTAGCTCTACAAGCTAGTTCAAATAATTTTACACTAGAGTTGAACAAGCTCTACAGGATAGTTCAAATAATTTTACACTAGAGTTGAACTAGTTCTACAAGCTAGTTTAAATAATTTTGCACTAGAGTTGAACTAGCTCTATAACCTAGTACAAATAATTTTACACTAGAGTTGAATTAGCTCTATGACCTAGTACAAATAATTTTACACTAGAGTTGAACTAGCTCTATAACCTAGTACAAATAATTTTACACTAGAGTTGAACTAGCTCTATGACCTAGTACAAATAATTTTACACAAGAGTTGAACTAGCTCTATAGGCTAGTTCAAATAACTTTCCACTAGAGTTGAAGTAGCTATAAAGGCTAGTTCAAATAACTTTACACTAGAGTTGAACTAGCTCTATAGGCTAGGTCAAATAATTTTACACTCAAGTTGAACTAGTTCTACAAGCTAGTTCAAATGATTTTACACTAGAGTTGAACTAGCTCTATAACCTAGTACAAATAATTTTACACTAGAGTTGAACTAGCTCTAGAAGCTAGTTCAAATAATTTTACACTAAAGTTGAACTAGCTCTACATGCTAGTTCAAATAGTTTTACACTAATCTTGAACTACCTCTACAAGGTAGTTTAAATAATTTTACCCTAGATTTGAACTAGCTCCATAACCTAGTACAAATAATTTGACACTAGGGTTGAACTAGCTCTATAACCTAGTACAAATAATTTTACACTAGAGTCGAACTAGCTCTATAACCTAGTACAAATGATTTTACACCACTGTTGAACTAGCTCTTCAAGGTAGTTCAAATAATTTTACACTTGAGTTCAACTACCTCTATAACCTAGTACAAATAATTTTACACTTGAATTAAACTAGCTCTACAAGCTAGTTCAAATAATTTTACACTAGAGTTGAACTAGCTCTATAACCTAGTACAAATAATTTTACACTAGAGTTAAACTAGCTCTACAAGCTAGTACAAATAATTTTACACTAGAGTTGAACTAGCTCTACAAGCTAGTTCAAGTAATTTTACACTAGAGTTGAACTATCTCTATAACCTAGTACAAATAATTTTACACTAGAGTTGAACTAGCTCTACAAGCTAGTTCAAATAGTTTTACTATAAAGTTGAACTAGATCTACAGGCTAGTTCAAATAGTTTTACACTAATCTTGAACTACCTCTACAAGGTAGTTTAAATAATTTTACCCTAGATTCGAACTAGCTCTATAACCTAGCACAAATAATTTTACACTAGAGTTGAACTAGCTCTATAACCTAGTTCAAATAATTTTATACTAGAGTTCACCTAGCTCTATAACCTAGTACAAATAATTTTACACTACTGTTGAACTAGCTCTACAAGCCAGTTCAAATAATTTTACAATAGAGTTGAACTAGCTCTATAACCTAATACAAATAATTTTACACTAGAGTTAAACTAGCTCTACAAGCTAGTTCAGATAATTTTACACTAGAGTTGAACAAGCTCTACAGGATAGTTCAAATAATTTTACACTAGAGTTGAACTAGTTCTACAAGCTAGTTTAAATAATTTTGCACTAGAGTTGAACTAGCTCTATAACCTAGTACAAATAATTTTACACTAGAGTTGAATTAGCTCTATGACCTAGTACAAATAATTTTACACTAGAGTTGAACTAGCTCTATAACCTAGTACAAATAATTTTACACTAGAGTTGAACTAGCTCTATGACCTAGTACAAATAATTTTACACAAGAGTTGAACTAGCTCTATAGGCTAGTTCAAATAACTTTCCACTAGAGTTGAAGTAGCTCTAAAGGCTAGTTCAAATAACTTTACACTAGAGTTGAACTAGCTCTATAGGCTAGGTCAAATAATTTTACACTCAAGTTGAACTAGTTCTACAAGCTAGTTCAAATGATTTTACACTACTGTTGAACTAGCTCTACAGGCTAGTACAAATAATTTTACACTAGAGTTGAACTAGCTCTACAAGCTAGTTCAAATAATTTTACACTAAAGTTGAACTAGCTCTACAAGCTAGTTCAAATAGTTTTAAACTAATCTTGAACTACCTCTACAAGGTAGTTTAAATAATTTTACACTAGATTTGAACTAGCTCTATAACCTAGTACAAATAATTTTACACTAGAGTTGAACTAGCTCTATAACCTAGTACAAATAATTTTACACTTGAGTTGAACTAGCTCTATAACCAAGTGCAAATAATTTTACAATAGAGTTGAACTAGCTCTATAACCTAGTACAAATGATTTTACACTAGAGTTGAACTAGCTCTATGACATAGTACAAATAATTTTACAATAGAGTTGAACTACCTCTATAGGCTAGTTCAAATAATTTTACAGTAGAGTTAAACTAGCTCTACAAGCTAGTTCAAATAATTTTACAATAGAGTTGAACTAGCTCTACAAGCTAGTTCAAATAATTTTACACTAGAGTTGAACTAGCTCTATAACCTAGTACAAATAATTTTACACTAGAGTTGAACTAGCTCTACAAGCTAGTTCAAATAATTTTACACTAAAGTTGAACTAGATCTACAGGCTAGTTCAAATAGTTTTACACTAATCTTGAACTACCTCTACAAGGTAGTTTAAATAATTTTACCCTAGATTCGAACTAGCTCTATAACCTAGCACAAATAATTTTACACTAGAGTTGAACTAGCTCTATAACCTAGTTCAAATAATTTTATACTAGAGTTGAACTAGCTCTATAACCTAGTACAAATAATTTTACACTACTGTTGAACTAGCTCTACAAGCCAGTTCAAATAATTTTACAATAGAGTTGAACTAGCTCTATAACCTAATACAAATAATTTTACACTAGAGTTAAACTAGCTCTACAAGCTAGTTCAAATAATTTTATACTAGAGTTGAACTAGCTCTATAACCTAGTACAAATAATTTTACACTACTGTTGAACTAGTTCTACAAGCTAGTTTAAATAATTTTGCACTAGAGTTGAACTAGCTCTATAACCTAGTACAAATAATTTTACACTAGAGTTAAACTAGCTCTACAAGCTAGTACAAATAATTTTACACTAGAGTTGAACTAGCTCTACAAGCTAGTTCAAGTAATTTTACACTAGAGTTGAACTATCTCTATAACCTAGTACAAATAATTTTACACTAGAGTTGAACTAGCTCTACAAGCTAGTTCAAATAGTTTTACTATAAAGTTGAACTAGATCTACAGGCTAGTTCAAATAGTTTTACACTAATCTTGAACTACCTCTACAAGGTAGTTTAAATAATTTTACCCTAGATTCGAACTAGCTCTATAACCTAGCACAAATAATTTTACACTAGAGTTGAACTAGCTCTATAACCTAGTTCAAATAATTTTATACTAGAGTTCA
>NC_057800.1:578540596-578548280 GCF_018294505.1 Triticum aestivum
CTAGCTCTATAACCTAGTACAAATAATTTTACACTACTGTTGAACTAGCTCTACAAGCCAGTTCAAATAATTTTACAATAGAGTTGAACTAGCTCTATAACCTAATACAAATAATTTTACACTAGAGTTAAACTAGCTCTACAAGCTAGTTCAGATAATTTTACACTAGAGTTGAACAAGCTCTACAGGATAGTTCAAATAATTTTACACTAGAGTTGAACTAGTTCTACAAGCTAGTTTAAATAATTTTGCACTAGAGTTGAACTAGCTCTATAACCTAGTACAAATAATTTTACACTAGAGTTGAATTAGCTCTATGACCTAGTACAAATAATTTTACACTAGAGTTGAACTAGCTCTATAACCTAGTACAAATAATTTTACACTAGAGTTGAACTAGCTCTACAAGCTAGTTCAAATAATTTTACACTAAAGTTGAACTAGATCTACAGGCTAGTTCAAATAGTTTTACACTAATCTTGAACTACCTCTACAAGGTAGTTTAAATAATTTTACCCTAGATTCGAACTAGCTCTATAACCTAGCACAAATAATTTTACACTAGAGTTGAACTAGCTCTATAACCTAGTTCAAATAATTTTATACTAGAGTTGAACTAGCTCTATAACCTAGTACAAATAATTTTACACTACTGTTGAACTAGCTCTACAAGCCAGTTCAAATAATTTTACAATAGAGTTGAACTAGCTCTATAACCTAATACAAATAATTTTACACTAGAGTTAAACTAGCTCTACAAGCTAGTTCAAATAATTTTATACTAGAGTTGAACTAGCTCTATAACCTAGTACAAATAATTTTACACTACTGTTGAACTAGTTCTACAAGCTAGTTTAAATAATTTTGCACTAGAGTTGAACTAGCTCTATAACCTAGTACAAATAATTTTACAGTTGAGTTGAACTAGCTCTATGACCTAGTAATAATAATTTTACACTAGAGTTGAACTAGCTCTATAACCTAGTACAAATAATTTTACACTAGAGTTGAACTAGCTCTATGACCTAGTACAAATAATTTTACACAAGAGTTGAACTAGCTCTATGACCTAGTACAAATAATTTTACACTAGAGTTGAACTAGCTCTATAACCTAGTACAAATAATTTTACACTAGAGTTGAACTAGCTCTATGACCTAGTACAAATAATTTTACACAAGAGTTGAACTAGCTCTATAGTCTAGTTCAAATAACTTTCCACTAGAGTTGAACTCGCTCTATAGGCTAGGTCAAATAATTTTACACTCGAGTTGAACTAGTTCTACAAGCTAGTTCAAATGATTTTACACTACTGTTGAACTAGCTCTACAGGCTAGTACAAATAATTTTACACTAGAGTTGAACTAGCTCTACAAGCTAGTTCAAATAATTTTACACTAAAGTTGAACTAGCTCTACAAGCTAGTTCAAATAGTTTTACACTAATCTTGAACTACCTCTACAAGGTAGTTTAAATAATTTTACACTAGATTTGAACTAGCTCTATAACCTAGTACAAATAATTTTACACTAGAGTTGAACTAGCTCTATAACCTAGTACAAATAATTTTACACTTGAGTTGAACTAGCTCTATAACCAAGTGCAAATAATTTTACACTAGAGTTGAACTAGCTCTATAACCTAGTACAAATGATTTTACACTAGAGTTGAACTAGCTCAATGACATAGTACAAATAATTTTACAATAGAGTTGAACTACCTCTATAGGCTAGTTCAAATAATTTTACAGTAGAGTTAAACTAGCTCTACAGGATAGTTCAAATAATTTTACACTAGAGTTGAACTAGTTCTACAAGCTAGTTTAAATAATTTTGCACTAGAGTTGAACTAGCTCTATAACCTAGTACAAATAATTTTACACTAGAGTTGAACTAGCTCTATGACCTAGTACAAATAATTTTACACAAGAGTTGAACTAGCTCTATAGGCTAGTTCAAATAATTTTACACTAGAGTTGTACTAGCTCTACAAGCTAGTTCAAATAATTTTACACTAGAGTTGAACTAGTTATACAAGCTAGTTTAAATAATTTCATACTAGAGTTGAACTACCTCTATAACCTAGTACAAATAATTTTACACTAAAGTTGAACTAGCTCTACATACTAGTTCAAATAGTTTTACACTAATCTTGTACTACCTCTACAAGGTGGTTTAAATAATTTTACACTAGATTTTAACTAGCTCCATAACCTAGTACAAATACTTTTACACTAGAGTCGAACTAGCTCTATAACCTAGTATAAATTATTTTACACCACTATTGAACTAGCTCTCCAAGGTAGTTCAAATAATTTTACACTAGAGTTGAACAAGCTCTACATGATAGTTCAAATAATTTTACACTAGAGTTGAACTAGCTCTATAACCTAGATTAAATAATTTTGCACTAGAGTTGAACTAGCTCTATAACCTAGTACAAATAATTTTGCAGTAGAGTTGAACTAGCTCTATGACATAGTACAAATAATTTTACAATAGAGTTGAAATAGCTCTATAGGCTAGTTCAAATAATTTTACACTAGAGTTGAACTAGCTCTATAGGCTAGTTCAAATAATTTTACACTAGAGTTGTACTAGCTCTACAAGCTAGTTCGAATAATTTTGCACTAGAGTTGAACTAGTTCTACAAGCTAGTTTAAATAATTTTGTACTAGAGTTGAACTAGCTCTATAACCTAGTACAAATAATTTTATACTAGAGTTGAACTAGCTCTACAAGCTAGTTCAAATTATTTTACACTACTGTTGAACTAGCTCTACAGGCTAGTACAAATAATTTTACACTAGAGTTGAACTAGCTGTACAAGCTAGTTCAAATAATTTTACACTAAAGTTGAACTAGCTGTACAGGCTAGTTCAAATAGTTGTACACTAATCTTGAACTACCTCTACAAGGTAGTTTAAATAATTTTACACTAGATTTGAACTAGCTCTATAACCTAGTACAAATAATTTTACACTAGAGTTGAACTAGCTCTATAACCTAGTACGAATAATTTTGCACTAGAGTTGAACTAGCTCTATAACCTAGTACAAATGATTTTACACTAGAGTTGAACTAGCTCTATGACATAGTACAAATAATTTTACAATAGAGTTGAAATAGCTCTATAGGCTAGTTCAAATAATTTTACACTAGAGTTGAACTAGCTCTATAGGCTAGTTCAAATAATTTTACACTAGAGTTGTACTAGCTCTACAAGCTAGTTCAAATAATTTTACACTAGAGTTGAACTAGTTCTACAAGATAGTTTAAATAATTTTATACTAGAGTTGAACTAGCTCTATAACCCAGTACAAATAATTTTATACTAGAGTTGAACTAGCTCTACAAGCTAGTTCAATTAATTTTACACTAGAGTTGAACTAGCTCTATAACCTAGTAAATATAATTTTACACTAGAGTTGAACTAGCTCTACAAGCTAGTTCAAATAGTCTTACGCTAATCTTGAACTACCTCTACAAGGTAGTTTAAATAATTTTACACTAGATTTGAACTAGCTCCATAACCTAGTACCAATAATTTTACACTAGAGTGGAACTAGCTCTATAACCTTGTACAAATAATTTTACACTAGAGTCGAACTAGCTCTATAACCTAGTACAAATGATTTTACACCACTGTTGAAGTAGCTCTTCAAGGTAGTTCAAATAATTTTACACTAGAGTTGAACTACCTCTATAACCTGGTACAAATAATTTTACACTTGAATTAAACTAGCTCTACAAGCTAGTTCAAATAATTTTACACTAGAGCTGAACTAGCTCTATAACCTAGTACAAATAATTTTACACTAGAGTTAAACTAGCACTACAAGCTAGTACAAATAATTTTACACTAGAGTTGAACTAGCTCTACAAGCTAGTTCAAGTAATTTTACACTAGAGTTGAACTAGCTCTATAGGCTAGTTCAAATAATTTTACACTAGAGTTGAACTAGCTCTATAGGCTAGTTCAAATAATTTTACACTAGAGTTGAACTAGCTCTATAACCTAGCACAAATAATTTTACACTAGAGTTGAACTAGCTATATAACCTAGTTCAAATAATTTTACAGTAGAGTTAAACTAGCTCTACAAGCTAGTTCAAATAATTTTACACTAGAGTTGAACTAGCTCTACATGCTAGTTCAAATAGTTTTACACTAGAGTTGAACTAGCTCTATAACCTAGTACAAATAATTTTACACTAGAGTTGAACTAGCTCTATAACCTAGTACAAATAATTTTTCACTTGAGTTGAACTAGTTCTATAACCAAGTACAAATAATTTTACACTAGAGTTGAACTAGCTCTATAACCTAGTACAAATGATTTTACACTAGAGTTGAACGAGCTCTATGACATAGTACAAATAATTTTACAATAGAGTTGAACTAGCTCTATAGGCTAGTTCAAATAATTTTACACTAGAGTTGAAGTAGCTCTATAGGCTAGTTCAAATAATTTTACACTAGAGTTGAACTAGCTTTACAAGCTAGTTCAAATAATTTTACACTAGAGTTGAACTAGTTCTACAAGCTAGTTTAAATAATTTTACACTAGAGTTGAACTAGCTCTACAAGCTAGTTCAAATAATTTTACACTAGAGTTGAACTAGCTCTATAACCTAGTACAAATAATTTTACACTAGAGTTGAACTAGCTCTACAAGCTAGTTTAAATAATTTTACACTAAAGTTGAACTAGCTCTACATGCTAGTTCAAATAGTTTTACACTAATCTTGAACTACCTCTACAAGGTAGTTTAAATAATTTTACACTAGATTTGAACTAGCTCCATAAACTAGTACAAATAATTTTACACTAGAGTTGAACTAGCTCTATAACCTAGTACAAATAATTTTACACTAGAGTCGAACTAGCTCTATAACCTAGTACAAATGATTTTACACCACTGTTGAGCTAGCTCTTCAAGGTAGTTCAAATAATTTTACACTAGAGTTGAACTACCTCTATAACCTAGTACAAATAATTTTACACTAGAATTAAACTAGCTCTACAAGCTAGTTCAAATAATTTTACACTAGAGTTGAACTAGCTCTATAACCTAGTACAAATAATTTTACACTAGAGTTGAACTAGCTCTATAACCTACGACAAATAATTTTACACTAGAGTCGAACTAGCTCTATAACCTAGTACAAATGATTTTACACCACTATTGAACCAGCTCTTCAAGGTAGTTCAATTTTTTTTACACTAGAGTTGAACTACCTCTATATCCTAGTACAAATAATTTTACACTTGAATTAAACTAGCTCTACAAGCTAGTTCAAATAATTACACTAGAGTTGAACTAGCTCTATAACCTAGTACAAATAATTTTACACTAGAGTTAAACTAGCTCTACAAGCTAGTACACATAATTTTACACTAGAGTTGAACTATCTCTACAAGCTAGTTCAAGTAATTTTACACTAGAGTTGAACTAGCTCTATAACCTAGTACAAATAATTTTACACTAGAGTTGAACTAGCTCTACAAGCTAGTTCAAATAATTTTACACTAAAGTTAAACTAGAGCTACAGGCTAGTTCAAATAGTTTTACACTAATCTTGAACTACCTCTACAAGGTAGTTTAAATAATTTTACCCTAGATTTGAACTAGCTCTATAACCTAGATTAAATAATTTTACACTAGAGTTGAACTAGCTCTATAACCTAGTTCAAATAATTTTACACTAGAGTTGAACTTGCTCTATATCCTAGTACAAATAATTTTACACTACTGTTGAACTAGCTCTACAAGCTAGTTCAAATAATTTTACAATAGAGTTGAACTAGCTCTATAACCTAATACAAAAATTTTTACACTAGAGTTAAACTAGCTCTACAAGCTAGTTCAAATAATTTTACACTAGAGTTGAACAAGCTCTACAGGATAGTTCAAAAAAATTTACACTAGAGTTGAACTAGTTCTACAAGCTAGTTTAAGTAATTTTGCACTAGAGTTGAACTAGCTCTATAACCTAGTACAAATAATTTTACACTAGAGTTGAACTAGCTGTATGACCTAGTACAAATAATTTTACACTAGAGTTGAACTAGCTCTATAACCTAGTACAAATAATTTTACACTAGAGTTGAACTAGCTCTATAGGCTAGGTCAAATAATTTTACACTCGAGTTGAACTAGTTCTACAAGCTAGTTCAAATGATTTTACACTACTGTTGAACTAGCTCTACAGGCTAGTACAAATAATTTTACACTAGAGTTGAACTAGCTCTACAAGCTAGTTCAAATAATTTTACACTAAAGTTGAACTAGCTCTACAGGCTAGTTCAAATAGTTTTACACTAATCTTGAACTACCTCTATAAGGTAGTTTAAATAATTTTACACTAGATTTGAACTAGCTCTATAACCTAGTACAAATAATTTTATACTATAGTTGAACTAGCTCTACAAGCTAGGTCAAATAATTTTACACTTGAGTTGAACTAGCTCTATAACCTAGTACAAATAATTTTACACTAGAGTTGAACTAGCTCTATGACCTAGTACAAAAGTTTTTACACTACTGTTGAACTAGCTCTACAAGCTAGTTCAAATAATTTTACACTAGAGTTGAACTAGCTCTATAACCTAGTACAAATAATTTTGCACTAGAGTTGAACTAGCTCTACAGGCTAGTTCATGTAATTTTACACTAGAGTTGAACTAGCTCTACAGGCTAGTTCAAATAGTTTTACACTCGAGTTGAACTAGCTCTATAACCTAGTAGAAATAATTTTTGCACTAGAGTTGAACTGCTTCTACAGTCCATTTCAAAGAATTTTACACTAGAATTAAACTAGCTCTACAAGCTAGTTCAAATAATTTTACACTAGAGTTGAACTAGCTCAATAACCTAGTACAAATGATTTTATACTTGAGTTGAACTAGCTCTATAACCTAGTATAAATGATTTTACACTACTGTTAAACTAGCTCTACAAGCTAGTTCAAATAATTTTACACTAGAGTTGAACTAGCTCTATAACCTAGTACAAATAATTTTACACTATTGTTGAACTAGCTCTACAAGCTAGTTCAAATAATTTTACTATAGAGTTGAACTAGCTCTATAACCTAATACAAATAATTTTACACTAGAGTAAAACTAGCTCTACAAGCTAGTTCAAATAATTTTACACTAGAGTTGAACAAGCTCTACATGATAGTTCAAATAATTTTACACTAGAGTTGAACTAGTTCTACAAGCTAGTTTAAATAATTTTGCACTAGAGTTGACCTAGCTCTATAACCTAGTACAAATAATTTTACACTAGAGTTGAACTAGCTCTATGACCTAGTACAAATAATTTTACACTAGAGTTTAACTAGCTCTATAACCTTGTACAAATAATTTTACACTAGAGTTGAACTAGCTCTATGACCTAGTACAAATAATTTTACACAAGAGTTGAACTAGCTCTATAGGCTAGTTCAAATAACTTTCCACTAGAGTTGAACTAGCTCTATAGGTTAGTTCAAATAACTTTACACTAAAGTTGAACTAGCTGTACAGGCTAGTTCAAATAGTTTTACACTAAAGTTGAACTAGCTGTACAGGCTAGTTCAAATAGTTTTACACTAATCTTGAACTACCTCTACAAGGTAGTTTAAATAATTTTACACAAGAGTTGAACTAGCTCTATAACCTAGTACAAATGATTT
>NC_057800.1:578548595-578562884 GCF_018294505.1 Triticum aestivum
AGTTGAACTAGCTCTATGACATAGTACAAATAATTTTACAATAGAGTTGAAATAGATCTATAGGCTAGTTTAAATAATTTTACACTAGAGTTTAACTACCTCTATAGGCTAGTTCAAATAATTTTACACTAAAGTTGAAATAGCTCTACAGGCTAGTAGAAATAATTTTACACTAGAGTTGAACTAGCTCTACAAGCTAGTTCAAATGATTTTACACTAAAGTTGAAATAATTCTACAGGCTAGTTCAAATAGTTTTACACTAATCTTGAACTACCTCTACAAGGTAGTTTAAATAATTTTACACTAGATTTGAACTAGCTCTATAAACTAGTACAAATAATTTTACACTAGAGTTGAACTAGCTCTACAAGATACGTCAAATAATTTTACACTTGAGTTGAACTAGCTCTATAACCTAGTACAAATAATTTTACACTAGAGTTGAACTAGCTCTATAACCTAGTACAAATGATTTTACACTAGAGTTGAACTAGCTCTATGACATAGTACAAATAATTTTACAATAGAGTTGAACTAGCTCTATAGGCTAGTTCAAATAATTTTACACTAGAGTTAAAGTAGCTCTATAGGCTAGTTCAAATAATTTTACACTAGAGTTGAACTAGCTCTACAAGCTAGTTCAAATAATTTTACACTAGAGTTGAACTAGTTCTACAAGCTAGTTTAAATAATTTTACACTAGAGTTGAACTAGCTCTACAAGCTAGTTCAAATAATTTTACACTAGAGTTCAACTAGCTCTATAACCTAGTACAAATAATTTTACATTAGATTTGAACTAGCTCTACAAGCTAGTTCAAATAATTTTACACTAAAGTTGAACTAGCTCTACATGCTAGTTCAAATAGTTTTACACTAATCTTGAACTACCTCTACAAGGTAGTTTAAGTAATTTTACACTAGATTTGAACTAGCTCCATAACCGAGTACAAATAATTTTACCCTAGAGTTGAACTAGCTCTATAACCTAGTACAAATAATTTTACACTAGAGCCAAACTAGCTCTATAACCTAGTACAAATGATTTTACACCACTGTTGAGCTAGCTCTTCAAGGTAGTTCAAATAATTTTACACTAGATTTGAACTAGCTCTATAACCTAGTACAAATAATTTTATACTATAGTTGAACTAGCTCTACAAGCTAGGTCAAATAATTTTACACTTGAGTTGAACTAGCTCTATAACCTAGTACAAATAATTTTACACTAGAGTTGAACTAGCTCTATGACGTAGTACAAAAGTTTTTACACTACTGTTGAACTAGCTCTACAAGCTAGTTCAAATAATTTTACACTAGAGTTGAACTAGCTCTATAACCTAGTACAAATAATTTTGCACTAGAGTTGAACTAGCTCTACAGGCTAGTTCATATAATTTTACACTAGAGTTGAACTAGCTCTACAGGATAGATCAAATAGTTTTACACTCGAGTTGAACTAGCTCTATAACCTAGTAGAAATAATTTTTGCACTAGAGTTGAACTACTTCTACAGTCCATTTCAAATAATTTTACACTAGGGTTGAACTACTTCTATAGTCCATTTCAAAGAATTTTACACTAGAATTAAACTAGCTCTACAAGCTAGTTCAAATAATTTTACACTAGAGTTGAACTAGCTCAATAACCTAGTACAGATGATTTTATACTTGAGTTGAACTAGCTCTATAACCTAGTATAAATAATTTTACACTACTGTTAAACTAGCTCTACAAGCTAGTTCAAATAATATTACACTAGAGTTGAACTAGCTCTATAACCTAGTACAAATAATTTTACACTATTGTTGAACTAGCTCTACAAGCTAGTTCAAATAATTTTACTATAGAGTTAAACTAGCTCTATAACCTAATACAAATAATTTTACACTAGAGTTAAACTAGCTCTACAAGCTAGTTCAAATAATTTTACACTAGAGTTGAACAAGCTCTACATGATAGTTCAAATAATTTTACACTAGAGTTGAACTAGTTCTACAAGCTAGTTTAAATAATTTTGCACTAGAGTTGAACTAGCTCTATAACCTAGTACAAATAATTTTACACTAGAGTTGAACTAGCTCTATGACCTAGTACAAATAATTTTACACTAGAGTTTAACTAGCTCTATAACCTAGTACAAATAATTTTACACTAGAGTTGAACTAGCTCTATGACCTAGTACAAATAATTTTACACAAGAGTTGAACTAGCTCTATAGGCTAGTTCAAATAACTTTCCACTAGAGTTGAACTAGCTCTATAGGCTAGTTCAAATAACTTTACACTAAAGTTGAACTAGCTGTACAGGCTAGTTCAAATAGTTTTACACTAAAGTTGAACTAGCTGTACAGGCTAGTTCAAATAGTTTTACACTAATCTTGAACTACCTCTACAAGGTAGTTTAAATAATTTTACACAAGAGTTGAACTAGCTCTATAACCTAGTACAAATGATTTTACACTAGAGTTGAACTAGCTCTATGACATAGTACAAATAATTTTACAATAGAGTTGAAATAGCTCTATAGGCTAGTTTAAGTAATTTTACACTAGAGTTTAACTACCTCTATAGGCTAGTTCAAATAATTTTACACTAAAGTTGAAATAGCTCTACAGGCTAGTAGAAATAATTTTACACTAGAGTTGAACTAGCTCTACAAGCTAGTTCAAATGATTTTACACTAAAGTTGAAATAGCTCTACAGGCTAGTTCAAATAGTTTTACACTAATCTTGAACTACCTCTACAAGGTAGTTTAAATAATTTTACACTAGATTTGAACTAGCTCTATAACCTAGTACAAATAATTTTACACTAGAGTTGAACTAGCTCTACAAGATACGTCAAATAAGTTTACACTTGAGTTGAACTAGCTCTATAACCTAGTACAAATAATTTTACACTAGAGTTGAACTAGCTCTATAACCTAGTATAATGATTTTACACTAGAGTTGAACTAGCTCTATGACATAATACAAATAATTTTACAATAGAGTTGAACTAGCTCTATAGGCTAGTTCAAATAATTTTACACTAGAGTTAAAGTAGCTCTATAGGCTAGTTCAAATAATTTTACACTAGAGTTGAACTAGCTCTACAAGCTAGTTCAAATAATTTTACACTAGAGTTGAACTAGTTCTACAAGCTAGTTTGAATAATTTTACACTAGAGTTGAACTAGCTCTACAAGCTAGTTCAAATAATTTTACACTAAAGTTGAACTAGCTCTACATGCTAGTTCAAATAGTTTTACACTAATCTTGAACTACCTCTACAAGGTAGTTTAAATAATTTTACACTATATTTGAACTAGCTCCATAACCGAGTACAAATAATTTTACACTAGAGTTGAACTAGCTCTATAACCTAGTACAAATAATTTTACACTAGAGCCAAACTAGCTCTATAACCTAGTATAAATGATTTTACACCACTGTTGAGCTAGCTCTTCAAGGTAGTTCAAATAATTTTACACTAGAGTTGAACTACCTCTATAACCTAGTACAAATAATTTTACACTAGAATTAAACTAGCTCCACAAGCTAGTTCAAATAATTTTACACTAGAGTTGAACTAGCTCTATAACCTAGTACAAATAATTTTACACGAGAGTAGAACTAGCTCTATAACCTAGTACAAATAATTTTACACTAGAGTCGAACTAGCTCTATAACCTAGTACAAATGATCTTACACCACTGTTGAACTAGCTCTTCAAGGTAGTTCAAATAATTACACTAGAGTTGAACTAGCTCTATAACCTAGTACAAATAATTTTACACTAGAGTTAAACTAGCTCTACAAGCTAGTACAAATAATTTTACACTAGAGTTGAACTAGCTCTACAAGCTAGTTCAAGTAATATTATACTAGTGTTGAACTAGCTCTATAACCTAGTACAAATAATTTTACACTAGAGTTGAACTAGCTCTACAAGCTAGTTCAAATAATTTTACACTAAAGTTAAACTAGATCTACAGGCTAGTTCAAATAGTTTTACACTAATCTTGAACTACCTCTACAAGGTAGTTTAAATAATTTTACTCTAGATTTGAACTAGCTCTATAACCTAGCATAAATAATTTTACACTAGAGTGGAACTAGCTCTATAACCTAGTACAAATAATTTAACACTAGAGTTGAACTAGCTCTACAAGCTAGGTCAAATAATTTTAAACTAGTGTTGAACTAGCTCTATAACCTAGTACAAATAATTTTACACTAGAGTTGAACTAGCTCTACAAGCTAGTTCAAATAATTTTACTCTAAAGTTAAACTAGATCTATAGGCTAGTTCAAATAGTTTTACACTAATCTTGAACTACCTCTACAAGGTAGTTTAAATAATTTTACCCTATATTTGAACTAGCTCTATAACCTAGCACAAATAATTTTACACTAGAGTTGAACTAGCTCTATAACCTAGTTCAAATAATTTTACACTAGAGGTGAACTAGCTCTATAACCTAGTACAAATAATTTTACACTACTGTTGAACTAGCTCTACAAGCTAGTTCAAATAATTTTACAATAGAGTTGAACTAGCTCTATAACCTAATACAAACAATTTTACACTAGAGTTAAACTAGCTCTACAAGCTAGTTCAAATAATTTTACACTAGAGTTGAACAAGCTCCACAGGATAGTTCAAATAATTTTACACTAGAGTTGAACTAGTTCTACAAGCTAGTTTAAATAATTTTGCACTAGAGTTGAACTAGCTCTATAACCTACTCAAATAATTTTACACTAGAGTTGAACTAGCTCTATGACCTAGTACAAATAATTTTACACTAGAGTTGAACTAGCTCTATAACCTAGTACAAATAATTTTACACTAGAGTTGAACTAGCTCTATAGGCTAGGTCAAATAATTTTACACTCGAGTTAAACTAGTTCTACAAGCTAGTTCAAATGATTTTACACTACTGTTGAACTAGCTCTACAGGCTAGTACAAAATTTTTTACACTAGACTCGAACTAGCTCTACAAGCTAGTTCAAGTAATTTTACACTAACGTTGAACTAGCTGTACAGGCTAGTTCAAATAGTTTTACACTAATCTTGAACTACCTCTACAAGGTAGTTTAAATAATTTTACACTAGATTTGAACTAGCTCTATAACCTAGTACAAATATATTTACACTAGAGTTGAACTAGCTCTATAACCTAGTACAAATAATTTTACACTTGAGTTGAACTACCTCTATAACCAAGTACAGATAATTTTACACTAGAGTTGACCTAGCTCTATAACCTAGTACAAATGATTTTACACTAGAGTTGAACTAGCTCGATGACATAGTACAAATAATTTTACAATAGAGTTGAAATAGCTCTAAAGGCTAGTTCAAATAATTTTACACTAGAGTTGAACTAGTACTACAAGCTAGTTTAAATAATTTTACACTAGAGTTGAACTAGCTCTACAAGCTAGTTCAAATAATTTTACACTAGAGTTGAACTAGCTCTATAGGCTAGTTCAAATAATTTTACACTAGAGTTGTACTAGCTCTACAAGCTAGTTCAAATAATTTTACACTAGAGTTGAACTAGTTCTACAAGCTAGTTTAAATAATTTTATACTAGTGTTGAACTAGCTCTATAACCTAGTACAAATAATTTTACACTAGAGTTGAACTAGCTCTATAACCTAGTACAAATGATTTTACACTAGAGTTGAACTAGCTCTATGACATAGTACAAATAATTTTACACTAGAGTTGAAGTCGCTCTATAGGCTAGTTCAAATAATTTTACACTAGAGTTGAACTAGCTCTATAAGCTAGTTCAAATAATTTTACACTAGAATTGAACTAGTTCTACAAGCTAGTTTAAATAATTTTACACTAGAGTTGAACTATCTCTACAAGCTAGTTCAAATAATTTTACACTAGAGTTCAACTAGCTCTATAACCTAGTACAAATAATTTTACATTAGAGTGGAACTAGCTCTACAAGCTAGTTCAAATAATTTTACACTAAAGTTGAACTAGCTCTACATGCTAGTTCAAATAGTTTTACACTAATCTTGAACTACCTCTACAAGGTAGTTTAAATAATTTTACACTAGATTTGAACTAGCTCCATAACCGAGTACAAATAATTTTACACTAGAGTTGAACTAGCTCTATAACCTAGTACAAATAATTTTACACTAGAGCCAAACTAGCTCTATAACCTAGTACAACTGATTTTACACCACTGTTGAGCTAGCTCTTCAAGGTAGTTCAAATAATTTTACACTAGAGTTGAACTACCTCTATAACCTAGTACAAATAATTTTACACTAGAATTAAACTAGCTCCACAAGCTAGTTCAAATAATTTTACACTAGAGTTGAACTAGCTCTATAACCTAGTACAAATAATTTTACACGAGAGTAGAACTAGCTCTATAACCTAGTACAAATAATTTTACACTAGAGTTGAACTAGCTCTATAACCTAGTACAAATAAATTTACACTAGAGTTGAACTAGCTCTATAGGCTAGGTCAAATAATTTTATACTAGTGTTGAACTAGCTCTATAACCTAGTACAAATAATTTTACACTAGAGTTGAACTAGCTCTACAAGCTAGTTCAAATAATTTTACACCAGAGTTGAACTAGTTCTACAAGCTAGTTTAAGTAATTTTACACTAGAGTTGAACTAGTTCTACAAGCTAGTTTAAGTAATTTTACACTAGAGTTGAACTAGCTCTACAAGCTAGTTCAAATAATTTTACACTAGAGTTGAACTAGCTCTATAACCTAGTACAAATAATTTTACACTAGAGTTGAACTAGCTCTACAAGCTAGTTCAAATAATTTTACACTAAAGTTGAACTAGGTCTACATGCTAGTTCAAATAGTTTTACACTAATCTTGAACTACCTCTACAAGTGTCGGGGAAACTGATCCACGAACACCTATGGGGCCGGCGGACCGGGCCCCTTTCGGTTCGGCGGGGGGCGGAGATCGCACGAAGAGCGGATCGAGGCGAAGCACACGAGCAGTTTACGCAGCTTCATAGCTCTCCGGAGAGATAACACTCCTACTGCTGCTTGTCTGGTTCTATTATGTTCTTGCTCGCGAGAGCTAAGGGTTTTCTGGCTTGCGAATGAATCGAACCTCCCCTACGTTGCGCATGGGCCTCCTTTTATATGCTCAAGGGGTCACCGACAGGTGGCAACGCAGAGAAGGGTACAAATGTAAAAAGTGAGGTGGTTGGTACAGTTACTTGTACAGTACACCCTACCTAACCCTGACAGCAGGGGACAAGGGCATTAAATGCCCGTCTGAGTCGCCCAAACAGTGCAGAAAAGGACCGTTAGGGGCGCCACCGTTCGCCACGATGGCGATCTTGTCAGCTTCGCATGCCACTGCGCACCGCTGGCTGCACAGCCTCCCGCCACGCGCGCCTGGAGAGGCCCCCAGAGCGACACGTTGGCGGATGCGCTGGAGCGTGGGCACAGAGTGGCCGCCTGCCGCGCCAAGCGCCTTGCCGCTGTTGTTATCTTGTCGGGTCCGGAAGCTTGTCGCTCACCGGGCCTCGAGGTACCTTGGTTGGTCTTCCCGGCAAGCTCCTCTTGCCGGGGCCTTGTTGCCTTGCCGGAGCGCGTGGCGCATCGCCGCAAGTTCCTTGAAGTTCCTTGGTTGGCCTTCCCGGCAAGCTCCTCTTGCCGGGGCGTTGTCTCCTGAGCTTAAATACTTTGTTCTTGAATGGCTCCAAGGGAACCATGGAGGATCTTGGTGTTCGCCCGGCAAGCCTTGCCGCGGGGTGCTGCAACTGCCCGTGCACAAGTTCAGGGCACTAGGGTACCCCTATTCTAGTACACCGACAACAAGGTAGTTTAAATAATTTTACACTAGATTTGAACTACCTCTACAAGGTAGTTTAAATAATTTTACACTAGATTTGAACTAGCTCTATAACCTAGTACAAATAATTTTACACTAGAGTTGAACTAGCTCTATAACCTAGTACAAATAATTTTACACTTGAGTTGAACTAGCTCTATAACCAAGTACAAATAATTTCACACTAGAGTTGAACTAGCTCTATAACCTAGTACAAATGATTTTACAATATAGTTGAACTAGCTCTATAGGCTAGTTCAAATAATTTTGCACTAGAGTTGAAGTAGCTCCATAGGCTAGTTCAAATAATTTTACACTAGAGTTGAACTAGCTCTACAAGCTAGTTCAAATAATTTTACACTAGAGTTGAACTAGTTCTACAAGCTAGTTTAAATAACTTTACACTAGAGTTGAACTAGCTCTACAAGCTAGTTCAAATAATTTTACACTAGAGTTGACATAGCTCTATAACCAAGTACAAATAATTTTAACTAGAGTTGAACTAGCTCTACAAGCTAGTTCAAATAATTTTACACTAAAGTTGAACTAGCTCTATAACCAAGTACAAATAATTTCACACTAGAGTTGAACTAGCTCTATAACCTAGTACAAATGATTTTACAATATAGTTGAACTAGCTCTATAGGCTAGTTTAAATAATTTTACACTAGAGTTGAAGTAGCTCTATAGGCTAGTTCAAATAATTTTACACTAGAGTTGAACTAGCTCTACAAGCTAGTTCAAATAATTTTACACTAGAGTTGAACTAGCTCTACAAGCTAGTTCAAATAATTTTACACTAGAGTTGAACTAGCTGTACAAGCTAGTTCAAATAATTTTACACTAAAGTTGAACTAGCTCTACATGCTAGTTAGAATAGTTTTACACTAATCTTGAACTACCTCTACAAGGTAGTTTAAATAATTTTACACTAGATTTGAACTAGCTCCATAACCTAGTACAAATAATTTTACACTAGAGTTGAACTAGCTCTATAACCTAGTACAAATAATTTTACAGTAGAGTCGAACTAGCTCTATAACCTAGTACAAATGATTTTACACCACTGTTGAGCTAGCTCTTCAAGGTAGTTCAAATAATTTTACACTTGAGTTGAACTACCTCTATAACCTAGTACAAATAATTTTACACTAGAATTAAACTAGCTCTACAAGCTAGTTCAAATAATTTTACACTAGAGTTGAACTAGCTCTATAACCTAGTACAAATAATTTTACACGAGAGTTGAACTAGATCTATAACCTAGTACAAATTTTTTTAAACCACTGTTGAACTAGCTCTTCTAGGTAGTTGAAATAATTTTACACTAGAGTTGAACTACCTCTATAACCTAGTACAAATAATTTTACACTTGAATTAAACTAGCTCTACAAGCAAGTTCAAATAATTACACTAGAGTTGAACTAGGTCTATAACCTAGTACAAATAATTTTACACTTGAGTTGAACTAGCTCTATAACCTAGTACAAATAATTTTACACAAGAGTTGAACTAGCTCTATAGTCTAGTTCAAATAACTTTCCACTAGAGTTGAACTCGCTCTATAGGCTAGGTCAAATAATTTTACACTAGAGTTGAACTAGTTCTACAAGCTAGTTTAAATAGTTTTGCACTAGAGTTGAACTAGCTCTATAACCTAGTACAAATAATTTTACACTAGAGTTGAACTAGCTCTATGAGCTAGTACAAATAATTTTACACTAGAGTTGAACTAGCTCTATAACCTAGTACAAATAATTTTACACTAGAGTTGAACTAGCTCTATGACCTAGTACACATAATTTTACACAAGAGTTGAACTAGCTCTATAGTCTAGTTCAAATAACTTTCCACTAGAGTTGAACTCGCTCTATAGGCTAGGTTAAATAATTTTACACTCGAGTTGAACTAGTTCTACAAGATAGTTCATATGATTTTACACTACTGTTGAACTAGCTCTACAGGCTAGTACAAATAATTTTAAACTAGAGTTGAACTGGATCTACAAGCTAGTTCAAATAATTTTACACTAAAGTTGAACTAGCTCTACAGGCTAGTTCAAATAGTTTTACACTAATCTTGAACTACCTCTACAAGGTAGTTTAAATAATTTTACACTAGATTTGAACTAGCTGTATAACCTAGTACAAATAATTTTACAGTAGAGTTGAATTAGCTCTATAACCTAGTACAAATAATTTTACACTTGACTTGAACTAGCTCTATAACCAAGTACAAATAATTTTACACTAGAGTTGAACTAGCTCTATAACCTAGTACAAATGATTTTACACTAGAGTTGAACTAGCTCTATGACATAGTACAAATAATTTTACAATAGAGTTGAACTAGCTCTATAGGCTAGTTCAAATAATTTTACACTAAAGTTGAACTAGCTCTATAGGCTAGTTGCAATAATTTTACACAAGAGTTGAACTAGCTCTACACGCTAGTTCAAATAATTTTACACTAGAGTTGAACTAGTTCTACAAGCTAGTTTAAATAATTTTATACTAGAGTTGAACTAGCTCTATAACCTAGTACAAATAATTTTGCACTAGAGTTGAACTAGCTCTACAAGCTAGTTCAAACAATTTTACACTAGAGTTGAACTAGCTCTATAACCTAGTACAAATAATTTTACACTAGAGTTGAACTAGCTCTATAACCTAGTTCAAATAATTTTACACTAAAGTTGAACTAGCTCTATATGATAGTTCAAATAGTTTTACACTAATCTTGAACTACCTCTACATGGTAGTTTAAATAATTTTACACTAGATTTGAACTAGCTCCATAACCTAGTACAAGTAATTTTACACTAGAGTTGAACTAGCTCTATAACCTAGTACAAATAATTTTACACTAGAGTCGAACTAGCTCTATAACCTAGTACAAATGATTTTACACCACTGTTGAAATAGCTCTCCAAGGTAGTTCAAATAATTTTACAATAGAGTTGAACTACCTCTATAACCTAGTACAAATAATTATACACTAGAATTAAACTATCTCTACAAGCTAGTTCAAATAATTTTACACTAGAGTTGAACTAGCTCTATAACCTAGTACAAGTAATTTTACACTAGAGTTAAACTAGATCTACAAGCTAGTACAAATAATTTTACACTAGAGTTGAACTAGCTCTACAAGCTAGTTCAAGTAATTTTACACTAGAGTTGAAATAGCTCTATAACATAGTACTAATAATTTTACACTAGAGTTGAACTAGCTTATGACGCCCCCGATTTAATCGTACACTAATCATGCACGCAAACGTGTACGATCAAGATCAGGGACTCACGGGAAGATATCACAACACAACTCTAAAACATAAATAAGTCATACAAGCATCATAATACAAGCCAGGGGCCTCGAGGGCTCGAATACAAGTGCTCGATCATAGACGAGTCAGCGGAAGCAACAATATCTGAGTACAGACATAAGTTAAACAAGTTTGCCTTAAGAAGGCTAGCACAAACCGGGTTACAGATCGAAAGAGGCGCATGCCTCCTGCCTGGGATCCTCCTAACTACTCTTGGGCGTCGTCAGCGGCCTGCACGTAGTAGTAGGCACCTCCAATGTAGTAGTCGTCGTCGACGGTGGCGTCTGGCTCCTGGACTCCAGCTTCTGGTTGCGACAACCAGAAAGAAAGGAAAGGAGGAAAAAGGGGGGAGAAAGCAACCGTGAGTACTCATCCGAAGTACTCGCAAGCAAGGAACTACACTCCATATGCATGGGTATATGTGTAAAGGGCCATATCAGTGGACTGAACTGCAGAATGCCAGAATAAGAGGGGGATAGCTAATCCTGTCGAAGATTACGCTTCTGGCAGCCTCCGTCTTGCAGCATGTAGAAGAGAGTAGATGGAAGTCCTCCAAGTAGCATCTCCAAGTAGCATCTCCAAGTAGCATCGCATAGCATAATCCTACCCGGCGATCCTCTCCTCGTCGCCCTGTAGAAAAGCGATCACCGGGTTGTATCTGTCACTTGGAAGGGTGTGTTTTATTAAGTATCCGGTTCTAGTTGTCATAAGGTCAAGGTACAACTCCAAGTCGTCTTATTACCGAAGATCACGGCTATTCGAATAGATTAACTTCCCTGCAGGGGTGCACCACATTACCCAACACGCTTGATCCCATTTGGCCGGACACACTTTCCTGGGTCATGCCCGGCCGCGGAAGATCAACACGTCGCAGCCCCACCTAGGCACAACAGAGAGGCCAGCACGCCGGTCTAAACCTAAGCGCACAGGGGTCTGGGCCCATCGCCCAATGCACACCTGCATGTTGCGTGGGCGGCCGGAAGCAGACCTAGCCTAGCAGGCGTTCCAGTCCAATCCGGCGCGCGCCACTCCGTCGCTAACGTCTGAAGTGCTTCGGCTGATACCATGATGTTGGGATACCCATAACTACTCCCGCGTAGATGGTTAGTGCGTATAGGCTCGTAGCCGACTCAGATCAAATACCAAGATCTCGTTAAGCGTGTTAAGTATGCGCGAATGCCGAACAAGGCCAGGCCCACCTGTCTCCTATGTGGTCTCAACCTGCCCTGCCGCTCCGCCACAAAGTAACAGTCGGGGGCCGTCGAGAACTCAGGCCCACCACTACCTGGATGGAGCCACCTGCCCCTTCAGCCCCCATCTCCAAACAGTATCACTAGTAATGTAACAATGTAAAGTATATAGTATATGCCCGTGATCACCTCCCGAAGTGATCACAGCCCAGTAGTATAGCATGGCAGACGGACAAGAGTGTAGGGCCACTGATGGAACACTAGCATCCTATACTAAGCATTTAGGATTGCGGGTAAGGTATCAATGACTGTAGCAGCAATGACAGGCTATGCATCAGAATAGGATTAACGGAAAGCAGTAACATGCTACACTACTCTAATGCAAGCAGTATAGAGAAGAGTAGGCGATATCTGGTGATCAAAGGGGGGGGGCTTGCCTGGTTGCTCTGGCAAGAGAGAGGGGTCGTCAACTCCGTAGTCGAACTGGTCAGCAGCAGCGTCGGTCTCGTAGTCTACCGGAGAGAAGAGGGGGAAGAAATAATGAATACAGAGCAAACAAAGCATCACAAAATATAACAAGGCAATACGCGGTGTTCGGTGTGCCCTAACGCGGTAGTAGGTGATACCGGTGAAGGGGGGAAAACATCCGGGAAAGTATTCCCGGTGTTTCGTGTTTTCTGACAGATGAACCGGAGGGGGAAAGTTGCGGGTTTGATATGTTAGGGGTGTGTGGTGGACGAACGGGCTACGTATCCGGGTTCGTCTCGTCGTTCTGAGCAACTTTCATGTTGAAATTATTTTCATCTGAGCTACGGTTTAATTTCTATTAATTTTAAAAGATTTAAATCATTTTCAGGATTTATTTAATTATTTTAATGCAACATTATCCAGAATAGTGCATGCTGACGTCATCATGACGTCAGCATGACGTCAGCAGTCAACAGGGAGTTGACTGTGTCAATCTGACGTGTGGGACCCACTTGTCATACTCTATTTAGTTTAATTAGGATTTAGCTAATCTAATTATTGTTTAATTGAACTCACTAGTTAATTAGATTAACTAATCAGAATTAATTAACTTAAATAATTCACTAATTAATTAATTAATTATTAATTTTATTAATTCATTTTATTTTATTACCTTTTTCTTTTTATAAAAACGTTCTGGGATGGGGCCCGTTTGCCATAGGCCCATAGGGCCTTAGCGGGCACCAGGCTTGCAGTTACGGGTGCAGGGGCGTGCTGGGCGATGGGCGCCAGCCTGCCCGACAGGGAGCTCGCCCAGACTAACCGCGGGGCGAGGCTAGCGGGGCGCCGAAGGCAAAGGGCGCGGCCGGTGGCGGGGACCGGACCGGCGAGCGGGAGGCACGGGGCAGCAAGGGGCTTTGGCGGCGGCCGTGGCCGTTGACGGCGAGCGCGTGGCGCAGCCAGGAGGCGGGGGAGGGCGCCGGGCGTGGCCAATCAGCGAAGGAGCTGCAGAGCGAGGCCGGCGGGGGAGTAGGCGGCGCATGTGTGGCAGGGCGCGCGAGGGAGACCCCACCGCGGGCGTGACGAACGCGCGGGGTGGCGCAGACGGCACGGGGAGTCGGGGACGGGCGCGTGCACGCATAGGGTGCGGTCACGGCGAACAACAGGTAGAGGCGAGCGGCCTTAGGCGGGTGAGCGCGACCAGGGGCACGCAAGGCGTCCAGGGCGCGAGCGGGAGGCGCGCACAGGGAGGAGAGGGAGTACAGGAGGGGGTTCCTCACATGGGAGCTGCAGGGGGATGGCAGTGGGCTCGATGTCGGCCGACGAGGAGCAATGGGGTGGCGCGCGGCATCTGCGTCGGCGGGGTCGGGGCGCGGCTGCCACCCGATGCAGACGAGGGAGAGACGGGGATGCGAGGTCCGGCGAGGAGTCGAGGAGGACGGAGACGACGGCGAGCGGCGACGGCGTG
>NC_057800.1:578564044-578570779 GCF_018294505.1 Triticum aestivum
GAGAACCACTTTCCTGCTCGTTGAACGAGGCGGACCAATAGGCAAGGTTCTCGTCCATCGGTGGCTACCGGAATGTCATCAACAATAGTAACAGGGTCTTACTGACAGAATTGCACACCGAGGAGTTTACATAAGCAGTAGAATATTGCTGCTTAGATCATATAGATCACAAGAAAGGTTCAAACAACCAATGGAAAGTAAAATATGATTATCATATTAAACAGAACAATGGAAAGGAAAATGTGTCTAAACACATATTTCAGGGACATATCCTTCCCAAGGACAAGCAGAGCATGATATCCGTGGCAGGATATAATGTAGACAACTCTTTAGGTAAGGGGGGAGGAATCTCATGATATTACCCATACAACGGTGTTAGGATAAATGATAAATAAAATTTAGCATCGTGCTTCAAATGTTCCTGTTGAAAATTCGGAGTACCATTGACATGCTTTGAGATAGCATTGACATGGTCTTCAGGTGAAGATCAGACTTTGGAAACATGAAGGATCCATCAGGAATAACTTGTAGAATAAGTCCTACAATTTCCTCCATGAAGAATGGTTGTCCTTGCAAAAGAAATTATAACGATAGGTCCTCCACCCAGGGGGGGGGGTGCTAGGCATGACATCATGTTACCGGGTCACGTAGAGATCAATGTTACAACTCTTGGAGATATGTCCCAACCATCATATCTGACCGAGATTCAGATCCGGTTGGTGTCAGGATACCTTAGACTTAGGATACCTGAGAAGAAAAGGTGCAACGCAAATTGACGAGATGACATTGTAGGATTCTCGGGGAAATGAACTATGAAGTGATTTCCGTTATCAAGAGTCCATCATTAACCCAAGGAGAGGACAAGGAGCTGTCTGGTGAACTCAACAGCAATTCACCGAGATTCCTAAAAGATGGATGTCCACAATTAAGTGAACAAGGAGATAACATTTGTCAGATCAAATGATATAAGGAGGTATGCTCGAGGAAAACATACACAATTAAACATTAGTTGAAAGGTGCGCCCGAAATATGGGTTGGGTTGCACGACCAATGTCAGAATGGTGATGCAATAATCAATAGCCTAAGAATGAACTTTCGACCATTAACTTCAAAGAGATAGGGTTGCTAGAAGGAAAGAATCCAAACAACACCGTTCACTTGTTGGAATTAACACAGGGACCAAGAAAGAATGGTGATGGTGAGAAGTATTTCTATGTCAAGAATTCTCAAGAGGTGGAACAAATCTCAGAACATTCTTGACATAAAGGACGGTAATACTCCAAGGTAAAGAAGAACAATTGCTGGATAGCAAGGAAACCAAGGTACAACACAAATTGTGAACAAGTTTGTGTTGGGGGGGGGGAGGCAAGAATGTTGCCGATGATAACTCAAATCATCGAGGGACAAGGATGGTATTTCTCATCATGAATTCAATTGATATCCTGGAAGAACTCATAAGGTTGATGAGGATCACGACACATTTGTCGACAGATTTCATGAAGAAGTAATCAATCAGCGACGACATCAAGTCAAAGGAATGATGAAGCCAAAAGTCATTGGAACCATGGGTACGACACAAACTCGAATTCAAGCTTGTTGTTAAAGGTGAAAGGGTATGACAAGGAAAATCGGCGTAAGGTTAGTTCATCGTCGAAAATTGGTGCTCCGAGAATAAGGACCAGGTAGCACCGTTAGAATCGTCACGACAATGATATAGCCAAACAGGCTAGGAATGGCGTGATCGGGTACAAACTCGTACTTATAGAAGCTTACTGAAGAGTTGCTGAACCGTAGAGCGGACTCGGTTCAGTTATCGGTGTCTTTGAGTGTTTAATAACTCAAAGCCCATGAAAAATTGTAATCAGTGGGAATGTAGCACTTGATGAAGAACTCATAAGAAGTTATGCAGTTCCATGATAATCTCGAGATACCAGGGGGTAATACTCGACGACAGATCAAAATAGAGGTTGGACTGGGGTATTGCTCTGCAGAAGACAAGTGCTTAAACTTGCACGAGAATTGGTATTTAAAGGAGAACATGGTCGAAACCACGATTGAAAAAGGCCAGATCCCAGATATAAGATGAACTTATACCAAGGGAATAATTAATTTTAAAAGAAGCTTCGATGAGAAGATCTACATCGTGTCTATGGGCATGAACACAAAGTTCAAGGTCGACTCCCACTTCTTCAATGTATAATCTTCCATTCACTTCTCGCTTTGATAAAGGCATTAGTGTTGAAAGTTTTACCTGGTGAAATACCAGATGAGTATGACTCGTGAAATCTTCCGAGTTCACACATATTAAGGAAGGCATAGGTTCAACCCATCCGGGCATCTTACGAACATATACCACAAACTTCGGGGTAATTAATACAAGCTCGAAAGTAGAGCATTGTTGGTCAAGCAGAGGATACAATGTACCAAAGGCATTATGTATCAGGGGAAAGAGCTCACAAGGTGATTAATTATGAAGGGCATAAAATCCAACAAAGGAACCGATGGTCCACAACAGAGCTGGTGTGGGTATCGATACTCTATCAAAGGAAGAAGGAATGCAAGTGCACCGGATTATAGAAACAACTGACTAACTCAATTGTCAAATGCAAGGAATTATGATTTCCAAATCAAGGGATCAGAAGCAATGCTCTGATTAGGGGTGGATAAGTTGAATAGCCTTAGGGTACAACCAACGACAATTGGATTGGTCGAGAACCAACTCCAGTTAAAAGAATGGAAGCTTAGCCGGAAAGGTAATTTATAAGGATCAATGATGATTGCGTGTATTCGCAAACATATTGAGTCAACAGACTCAAAATGATAATGACAATGAATGTCATTAAGACTACGAGACTTATGGGATTAACCATAATGCAAGCAAGCAAGAATTTCAAGAGCCAAAGGCTCCAGAGGGTTTTCGGAAGATCGAATATTATTTTGAAGACTTTTGTGAAACACAAGAACAACTGGGGGATGAGCGGATACTCGATAAGTGCAAGAATTTATTTGAAGGGGGTATTCATGTGGCAAAGAACTGCTAGGCAGTAGGCACAAAGTATTCTCGGAACAATAGAGAAAATTTCGGGGTATCTTGTAATAACAAGATCAATGGGGGATGATCATATGAATGGCAAGTGTAAGTAGTTATCCATATGGATTTATCGGTGGTCAGGAATAGCAAAAGTGATGGGCACAAAGTCTCGAGAGAACATCAGAGAGTATCTTCGGAATCTTCTGATGTAGCAGGCGATCCTCTGCAGTAAGGGGCTCTCCGGGTGGATGCGATCACGAGATCCTAATCTTAGATTTAGCAAATTCATTTAACCCGAATAGTAGAGAGATCAGAGTCCCAGAGTATAGGTCGAGGAGTAAAAGATCCTACTACCACCCAATGGCGACGTGGGCCCGTAAGGCACACAGCCAAGTTAGTAAAAGTTTTGCAATGTCTAGACTCGGCTTCGGCCAAGGAGTTGGAAAGGGGGATTCCTACAGGCAGTCGGCTCTGATACCAACTTATGACGCCCCCGATTTAATCGTACACTAATCTTGCACGCAAACGTGTACGATCAAGATCAGGGACTCACGGGAAGATATCACAACACAACTCTAAAACATAAATAAGTCATACAAGCATCATAATACAAGCCAGGGGCCTCGAGGGCTCGAATACAAGTGCTCGATCATAGACGAGTCAGCGGAAGCAACAATATCTGAGTACAGACATAAGTTAAACAAGTTTGCCTTAAGAAGGCTAGCACAAACTGGGTTACAGATCGAAAGAGGCGCAGGCCTCCTGCCTGGGATCCTCCTAACTACTCTTGGGCGTCGTCAGCGGCCTGCACGTAGTAGTAGGCACCTCCAGTGTAGTAGTCGTTGTCGACGGTGGCGTCTGGCTCCTGGACTCCAGCATCTGGTTGCGACAACCAGAAAGAAAGGAAAGGAGGAAAAAGGGGGGAGAAAGCAACCGTGAGTACTCATCCGAAGTACTCGCAAGCAAGGAACTACACTCCATATGCATGGGTATATGTGTAAAGGGCCATATCAGTGGACTGAACTGCAGAATGCCAGAATAAGAGGGGGATAGCTAATCCTGTCGAAGACTACGCTTCTGGCAGCCTCCGTCTTGCAGCATGTAGAAGAGAGTAGATAGAAGTCCTCCAAGTAGCATCTCCAAGTAGCATCTCCAAGTAGCATCGCATAGCATAATCCTACCCGGCGATCCTCTCCTCGTCGCCCTGTAGAAAAGCGATCACCGGGTTGTATCTGGCACTTGGAAGGGTGTGTTTTATTAAGTATCCGGTTCTAGTTGTCATAAGGTCAAGGTACAACTCCAAGTCGTCCTGTTACCGAAGATCACGGCTATTCGAATAGATTAACTTCCCTGCAGGGGTGCACCACATTACCCAACACGCTTGATCCCATTTGGCCGGACACACTTTCCTGGGTCATGCCCGGCCGCGGAAGATCAACACGTCGCAGCCCCACCTAGGCACAACAGAGAGGCCAACACGCCGGTCTAAACCTAAGCGCACAGGGGTCTGGGCCCATCGCCCAATGCACACCTGCACGTTGCGTGGGCGGCCGGAAGCAGACCTAGCCTAGCAGGCGTTCCAGTCCAATCCGGCGCGCGCCGCTCCGTCGCTGACGTCTGAAGTGCTTCGGCTGATACCACGACGTCGGGATACCCATAACTACTCCCGCGTAGATGGTTAGTGCATATAGGCTCGTAGCCGACTCAGATCAAATACCAAGATCTCGTTAAGCGTGTTAAGTATTCGCGAATGCCGAACAAGGCCAGGCCCACCTGTCTCCTATGTGGTCTCAACCTGCCCTGCCGCTCCGCCACAAAGTAACAGTCGGGGGCTGTCGGGAACTCAGGCCCACCACTACCTGGATGGAGCCACCTGCCCCTTCAGCCCCCATCTCCAAACAGTATCACCAGTAATGTAATAGAGTAAAGTATATAGTATATGCCCGTGATCACCTCCCGAAGTGATCACAGCCCAGTAGTATAGCATGGCAGACGGACAAGAGTGTAGGGCCACTGATGGAACACTAGCATCCTATACTAAGCATTTAGGATTGCGGGTAAGGTATCAATGACTGTAGCAGCAATGACAGGCTATGCATCAGAATAGGATTAACGGAAAGCAGTAACATGCTACACTAATCTAATGCAAGCAGTATAGAGAAGAGTAGGCGATATCTGGTGATCAAAGGGGGGGGGCTTGCCTGGTTGCTCTGGCAAGAGAGAGGGGTCGTCAACTCCGTAGTCGAACTGGTCAGCAGCAGCGTCGGTCTCGTAGTCTACCGGAGAGAAGAGGGGGAAGAAATAATGAATATAGAGCAAACAAAGCATCACAAAATATAACAAGGCAATACGCGGTGTTCGGTGTGCCCTAACGCGGTAGTAGGTGATACCGGTGAAGGGGGGAAAACATCCGGGAAAGTATTCCCGGTGTTTCGTGTTTTCTGACAGATGAACCGGAGGGGGAAAGTTGCGGGTTTGATATGTTAGGGGTGTGTGGTGGACGAACGGGCTACGTATCCGGGTTCGTCTCGTCGTTCTGAGCAACTTTCATGTTGAAATTATTTTCATCTGAGCTACGGTTTAATTTCTATTAATTTTAAAAGATTTAACTCATTTTCAGGATTTATTTAATTATTTTAATGCAACATTATCCAGAATAGTGCATGCTGACATCATCATGACGTCAGCATGACGTCAGCAGTCAACAGGGAGTTGACTGGGTCAATCTGACGTGTGGGACCCACTTGTCATACTCTATTTAGTTTAATTAGGATTTAGCTAATCTAATTATTGTTTAATTGAACTCACTAGTTAATTAGATTAACTAATCAGAATTAATTAACTTAAATAATTCACTAATTAGTTAATTAATTAATTATTAATTTTATTAATTCATTTTATTTTATTTCCTTTTTCTTTTTATAAAAACGTTCTGGGATGGGGCCCGTTTGCCATAGGCCCATAGGGCCTTAGCGGGCACCAGGCTTGCGGTTACGGGTGCAGGGGCGTGCTGGGCGATGGGCGCCAGCCTGCCCGACAGGGAGCTCGCCCAGACTAACCGCGGGGCGAGGCTAGCGGGGCGCCGAAGGCAAAGGGCGCGGCCGGTGGCGGGGACCAGACCGGCGAGCGGGAGGCACGGGGCAGCAAGGGGCTTTGGCGGCGGCCGTGGCCGTTGACGGCGAGCGCGTGGCGCAGCCAGGAGGCGGGGGAGGGCGCCGGGCGTGGCCAGGCAGCGAAGGAGCTGCAGAGCGAGGCCGGCGGGGGAGTAGGCGGCGCATGTGTGGCAGGGCGCGCGAGGGAGACCCCACCGCGGGCGTGATGAACGTGCGGGGTGGCGCAGACGGCACGGGGAGTCGGGGACGGGCGCGTGCGTGCATAGGGTGCGGTCACGGCGAACAACAGGCAGAGGCGAGCGGCCTTAGGCGGGTGAGCGCGACCAGGGGCACGCAAGGCGTCCAGGGCGCGAGCGGGAGGCGCGCACAGGGAGGAGAGGGAGTACAGGAGGGGGTTCCTCACATGGGAGCTGCAGGGGGATGGCAGTGGGCTCGATGTCGGCCGACGAGGAGCAATGGGGTGGCGCGCGGCATCTGCGTCGGCGGGGTCGGGGCGCGGCTGCCACCCGATGCAGACGAGGGAGAGACGGGGATGCGAGGTCCGGCGAGGAGTCGAGGAGGACGGAGACGACGGCGAGCGGCGACGGCGTG
>NC_057800.1:578571701-578578462 GCF_018294505.1 Triticum aestivum
GAGAACCACTTTCCTGCTCGTTGAACGAGGCGGACCAATAGGCAAGGTTCTCGTCCATCGGTGGCTACCGGAATGTCATCAACAATAGTAACAGGGTCTTACTGACAGAATTGCACACCGAGGAGTTTACATAAGCAGTAGAATATTGCTGCTTAGATCATATAGATCACAAGAAAGGTTCAAACAACCAATGGAAAGTAAAATATGATTATCATATTAAACAGAACAATGGAAAGGAAAATGTGTCTAAACACATATTTCAGGGACATATCCTTCCCAAGGACAAGCAGAGCATGATATCCGTGGCAGGATATAATGTAGACAACTCTTTAGGTAAGGGGGGAGGAATCTCATGATATTACCCATACAACGGTGTTAGGATAAATGATAAATAAAATTTAGCATCGTGCTTCAAATGTTCCTGTTGAAAATTCGGAGTACCATTGACATGCTTTGAGATAGCATTGACATGGTCTTCAGGTGAAGATCAGACTTTGGAAACATGAAGGATCCATCAGGAATAACTTGTAGAATAAGTCCTACAATTTCCTCCATGAAGAATGGTTGTCCTTGCAAAAGAAATTATAACGATAGGTCCTCCACCCAGGGGGGGGGGGTGCTAGGCATGACATCATGTTACCGGGTCACGTAGAGATCAATGTTACAACTCTTGGAGATATGTCCCAACCATCATATCTGACCGAGATTCAGATCCGGTTGGTGTCAGGATACCTCAGACTTAGGATACCTGAGAAGAAAAGGTGCAACGCAAATTGACGAGATGACATTGTAGGATTCTCGGGGAAATGAACTATGAAGTGATTTCCGTTATCAAGAGTCCATCATTAACCCAAGGAGAGGACAAGGAGGTGTCTGGTGAACTCAACAGCAATTCACCGAGATTCCTAAAAGATGGATGTCCACAATTAAGTGAACAAGGAGATAACATTTGTCAGATCAAATGATATAAGGAGGTATGCTCGAGGAAAACATACACAATTAAACATTGGTTGAAAGGTGCGCCCGAAATATGGGTTGGGTTGCACGACCAATGTCAGAATGGTGATGCAATAATCAATAGCCTAAGAATGAACTTTCGACCATTAACTTCAAAGAGATAGGGTTGCTAGAAGGAAAGAATCCAAACAACACCGTTCACTTGTTGGAATTAACACAGGGACCAAGAAAGAATGGTGATGGTGAGAAGTATTTCTATGTCAAGAATTCTCAAGAGGTGGAACAAATCTCAGAACATTCTTGACATAAAGGACGGTAATACTCCAAGGTAAAGAAGAACAATTGCTGGATAGCAAGGAAACCAAGGTACAACACAAATTGTGAACAAGTTTGTGTTGGGGGGTGGGGGGAAGGCAAGAATGTTGCCGATGATAACTCAAATCATCGAGGGACAAGGATGGTATTTCTCATCATGAATTCAATTGATATCCTGGAAGAACTCATAAGGTTGATGAGGATCACGACACATTTGTCGACAGATTTCATGAAGAAGTAATCAATCAGCGACGACATCAAGTCAAAGGAATGATGAAGCCAAAAGTCATTGGAACCATGGGTACGACACAAACTCGAACTCAAGCTTGTTGTTAAAGGTGAAAGGGTATGACAAGGAAAATCGGCGTAAGGTTAGTTCATCGTCGAAAATTGGTGCTCCGAGAATAAGGACCAGGTAGCACCGTTAGAATCGTCACGACAATGATATAGCCAAACAGGCTAGGAATGGCGTGATCGGGTACAAACTCGTACTCATAGAAGCTTACTGAAGAGTTGCTGAACCGTAGAGCGGACTCGGTTCAGTTATCGGTGTCTTTGAGTGTTTAATAACTCAAAGCCCATGAAAAATTGTAATCAGTGGGAATGTAGCACTTGATGAAGAACTCATAAGAAGTTATGCAGTTCCATGATAATCTCGAGATACCAGGGGGTAATACTCGACGACAGATCAAAATAGAGGTTGGACTGGGGTATTGCTCTGCAGAAGACAAGTGCTTAAACTTGCACGAGAATTGGTATTTAAAGGAGAACATGGTCGAAACCACGATTGAAAAAGGCCAGATCCCAGATATAAGATGAACTTATACCAAGGGAATAATTAATTTTAAAAGAAGCTTCGATGAGAAGATCTACATCGTGTCTATGGGCATGAACACAAAGTTCAAGGTCGACTCCCACTTCTTCAATGTATAATCTTCCATTCACTTCTCGCTTTGATAAAGGCATTAGTGTTGAAAGTTTTACCTGGTGAAATACCAGATGAGTATGACTCGTGAAATCTTCCGAGTTCACACATATTAAGGAAGGCATAGGTTCAACACATCCGGGCATCTTACGAACATATACCACAAACTTCGGGGTAATTAATACAAGCTCGAAAGTAGAGCATTGTTGGTCAAGCAGAGGATACAATGTACCAAAGGCATTATGTATCAGGGGAAAGAGCTCACAAGGTGATTAATTATGAAGGGCATAAAATCCAACAAAGGAACCGATGGTCCACAACGGAGCTGGTGTGGGTATCGGTACTCTATCAATGGAAGAAGGAATGCAAGTGCACCGGATTATAGAAACAACTGACTAACTCAATTGTCAAATGCAAGGAATTATGATTTCCAAATCAAGGGATCAGAAGCAATGCTCTGATTAGGGGTGGATAAGTTGAATAGCCTTAGGGTACAACCAACGACAATTGGATTGGTCGAGAACCAACTCCAGTTAAAAGAATGGAAGCTTAGCCGGAAAGGTAATTTATAAGGATCAATGATGATTGCGTGTATTCGCAAACATATTGAGTCAACAGACTCAAAATGATAATGACAATGAATGTCATTAAGACTATGAGACTTATGGGATTAACCATAATGCAAGCAAGCAAGAATTTCAAGAGCCAAAGGCTCCAGATGGTTTTCGGAAGATCGAATATTATTTTGAAGACTTTTGTGAAACACAAGAACAACTGGGGGATGAGCGGATACTCGATAAGTGCAAGAATTTACTTGAAGGGGGTATTCATGTGGCAAAGAACTGCTAGGCAGTAGGCACAAAGTATTCTCGGAACAATAGAGAAAACTTCGGGGTATCTTGTAATAACAAGATCAATGGGGGATGATCATATGAATGGCAAGTGTAAGTAGTTATCCATACGGATTTATCGGTGGTCAGGAATAGCAAAAGTGATGGGCACAAAGTCTCGAGAGAACATCAGAGAGTATCTTCGGAATCTTCTGATGTAGCAGGCGATCCTCTGCAGTAAGGGGCTCTCCGGGTGGATGCGATCACGAGATCCTAATCTTAGATTTAGCAAATTCATTTAACCCGAATAGTAGAGAGATCAGAGTCCCAGAGTATAGGTCGAGGAGTAAAAGATCCTACTACCACCCAATGGCGACGTGGGCCCGTAAGGCACACAGCCAAGTTAGTAAAAGTTTTGCAATGTCTAGACTCGACTTCGGCCAAGGAGTTGGAAAGGGGGATTCCTACAGGCAGTCGGCTCTGATACCAACTTATGACGCCCCCGATTTAATCGTACACTAATCATGCACGCAAACGTGTACGATCAAGATCAGGGACTCACGGGAAGATATCACAACACAACTCTAAAACATAAATAAGTCATACAAGCATCATAATACAAGCCAGGGGCCTCGAGGGCTCGAATACAAGTGCTCGATCATAGACGAGTCAGCGGAAGCAACAATATCTGAGTACAGACATAAGTTAAACAAGTTTGCCTTAAGAAGGCTAGCACAAACTGGGTTACAGATCGAAAGAGGCGCAGGCCTCCTGCCTGGGATCCTCCTAACTACTCTTGGGCGTCGTCAGCGGCCTGCACGTAGTAGTAGGCACCTCCAGTGTAGTAGTCGTCATCGACGGTGGCGTCTGGCTCCTGGACTCCAACATCTGGTTGCGACAACCAGAAAGAAAGGAAAGGAGGAAAAAGGGGGGAGAAAGCAACCGTGAGTACTCATCTGAAGTACTCGCAAGCAAGGAACTACACTCCATATGCATGGGTATATGTGTAAAGGGCCATATCAGTGGACTGAACTGCAGAATGCCAGAATAAGAGGGGGATAGCTAATCCTGTCGAAGACTACGCTTCTGGCAGCCTCCGTCTTGCAACATGTAGAAGAGAGTAGATAGAAGTCCTCCAAGTAGCATCTCCAAGTAGCATCTCCAAGTAGCATCGCATAGCATAATCCTACCCGGCGATCCTCTCCTCGTCGCCCTGTAGAAAAGCGATCACCGGGTTGTATCTGACACTTGGAAGGGTGTGTTTTATTAAGTATCCGGTTCTAGTTGTCATAAGGTCAAGGTACAACTCCAAGTCGTCCTGTTACCGAAGATCACGGCTATTCGAATAGATTAACTTGCCTGCAGGGGTGCACCACATTACCCAACACGCTTGATCCCATTTGGCCGGACACACTTTCCTGGGTCATGCCCGGCCGCGGAAGATCAACACGTCGCAGCCCCACCTAGGCACAACAGAGAGGCCAGCACGCCGGTCTAAACCTAAGGCACAGGGGTCTGGGCCCATCGCCCAATGCACACCTGCACGTTGCGTGGGCGGCCGGAAGCAGACCTAGCCTAGCAGGCGTTCCAGTCCAATCCGGCGCGCGCCGCTCCGTCGCTGACGTCTGAAGTGCTTCAGCTGATACCACGACGTCGGGATACCCATAACTACTCCCGCGTAGATGGTTAGTGCATATAGGCTCGTAGCCGACTCAGATCAAATACCAAGATCTCGTTAAGCGTGTTAAGTATCCGCGAATGCCGAACAAGGCCAGGCCCACCTGTCTCCTATGTGGTCTCAACCTGCCCTGCCGCTCCGCCACAAAGTAACAGTCGAGGGCTGTCGGGAACTCAGGCCCACCACTACCTGGATGGAGCCACCTGCCCCTTCAGCCCCCATCTCCAAACAGTATCACCAGTAATGTAATAGTGTAAAGTATATAGTATATGCCCGTGATCACCTCCCGAAGTGATCACAGCCCAGTAGTATAGCATGGCAGACGGACAAGAGTGTAGGGCCACTGATGGAACACTAGCATCCTATACTAAGCATTTAGGATTGCGGGTAAGGTATCAATGACTGTAGCAGCACTGACAGGCTATGCATCAGAATAGGATTAACGGAAAGCAGTAACATGCTACACTAATCTAATGCAAGCAGTATAGAGAAGAGTAGGCGATATCTGGTGATCAAAGGGGGGGGCTTGCCTGGTTGCTCTGGCAAGAGAGAGGGGTCGTCAACTCCGTAGTCGAACTGGTCAGCAGCAGCGTCGGTCTCGTAGTCTACCGGAGAGAAGAGGGGGAAGAAATAATGAATACAGAGCAAACAAAGCATCACAAAATATAACAAGGCAATACGCGGTGTTCGGTGTGCCCTAACGCGGTAGTAGGTGATACCGGTGAAGGGGGGAAAACATCCGGGAAAGTATTCCCGGTGTTTCGTGTTTTCTGACAGATGAACCGGAGGGGGAAAGTTGCGGGTTTGATATGTTAGGGGTGTGTGGTGGATGAACGGGCTACGTATCCGGGTTCGTCTCGTCGTTCTGAGCAACTTTCATGTTGAAATTATTTTCATCTGAGCTACGGTTTAATTTCTATTAATTTTAAAAGATTTAACTCATTTTCAAGATTTATTTAATTATTTTAATGCAACATTATCCAGAATAGTGCATGCTGACGTCATCATGACGTCAGCATGACGTCAGCAGTCAACAGGGAGTTGACTGGGTCAATCTAACATGTGGGACCCACTTGTCATACTCTATTTAGTTTAATTAGGATTTAGCTAATCTAATTATTGTTTAATTGAACTCACTAGTTAATTAGATTAACTAATCAGAATTAATTAACTTAAATAATTCACTAATTAATTAATTAATTAATTATTAATTTTATTAATTCATTTTATTTTATTTCCTTTTTCTTTTTATAAAAACGTTCTGGGATGGGGCCCGTTTGCCATAGGCCCATAGGGCCTTAGCGGGCACCAGGCTTGCGGTTACGGGTGCAGGGGCGTGCTGGGCGATGGGCGCCAGCCTGCCCGACAGGGAGCTCGCCCAGACTAACCGCGGGGCGAGGCTAGCGGGGCGCCGAAGGCAAAGGGCGCGGCCGGTGGCGGGGACCGGACCGGCGAGCGGGAGGCACGGGGCAGCAAGGGGCTTTGGCGGCGGCCGTGGCCGTTGACGGCGAGCGCGGGGCGCAGCCAGGAGGCGGGGGAGGGCGCCGGGCGTGGCCAGGCAGCGAAGGAGCTGCAGAGCGAGGCCGGCGGGGGAGTAGGCGGCGCATGTGTGGCAGGGCGCGCGAGGGAGACCCCACCGCGGGCGTGACGAACGCGCGGGGTGGCGCAGACTGCACGGGGAGTCGGGGACGGGCGCGTGCGCGCATAGGGTGCGGTCACGGCGAACAACAGGCAGAGGCGAGCGGCCTTAGGCGGGTGAGCGCGACCAGGGGCACGCAAGGCGTCCAGGGCGCGAGCGGGAGGCGCGCACAGGGAGGAGAGGGAGTACAGGAGGGGGTTCCTCACATGGGAGCTGCAGGGGGATGGCAGTGGGCTCGATGTCGGCCGACGAGGAGCAATGGGGTGGCGCGCGGCATCTGCGTCGGCGGGGTCGGGGCGCGGCTGCCACCCGATGCAGACGAGGGAGAGACAGGGATGCGAGGTCCGGCGAGGAGTCGAGGAGGACGGAGACAACGGCGAGCGGCGACGGTGCGATGTCGGGGCTTGGGGCGCCGCG
>NC_057800.1:578579075-578580106 GCF_018294505.1 Triticum aestivum
GGAGCGAGTGGATAGGGTTCGGGTGGGGGTGAGAGGATAAGGGAGGAGTGGGAGTCGGCTGGGCCGTGCGGGTGGGCCAGTTGGGCTGGCCTGGCTGTCAGCTGGGCCGGTTGGCCCAGTGGGGGTCCCTTTTCTTTTGTTTTGTTTTTACTTTTATTTATTTTACCTTTTCTGTTTTAGTTCTGTTTCCTATTATTTTAGTTTTATTAAAATACACACGTAGCATCTAATTTAGTATTTCAACTTAGTCCATAGTCACAAAAAGTCTAATCCTCAAATAAATTAGTTTCACATTTTATTAATTACAAAAGGTATTTAAATAATTGTTTTCACTATTGTTTTAATTGTTTTAGGGCCTTTAAACATTTTATCAAAGTTTGGTTTCTCCACCATAATTACCTATGTATTATTTGGTTCACTCCGAACATTTAAAGCTTAATATTTGAAAACTTTTATTGTTTGCTCGATTTTGAATTTGAAATTCGAACTAGGTTCCAAACTAACGCGAGTTTATCCACAGTAACCGAGGTGACGTGGCATCATTAGTGGGGATTACTGTAGCTTAATTACCCGGGCGTCACATAGCTCTACAAGCTAGTTCAAATAATTTTACACTAAAGTTAAACTAGATCTACAGGCTAGTTCAAATAGTTTTACACTAATCTTGAACTACCTCTACAAGGTAGTTTAAATAATTTTACACTAGATTTGAACTAGCTCTATAACCTAGTACAAATAATTTTACACTAGAGTTGACCTAGCTCTATAACCTAGTACAAATAATTTTACACTTGAGTTGAACTAGCTCTATAACCAAGTACAAATAATTTTACACTAGAGTTGAACTAGCTCTATAACCTAGTACAAATGATTTTACACTAGAGTTGAGCTAGCTCTATGACCTAGTACAAATAATTTTACAATATAGTTGAACTAGCTCTATAGGCTAGTTCAAATAATTTTACACTAGAGTTGAACTAGCTCTATAACCTAGCACAAATAATTTTACACTAGAGTTGAACTAGCTATAT
>NC_057800.1:578580302-578582048 GCF_018294505.1 Triticum aestivum
AGCTAGTTCAAATAATTTTACAATAGAGTTGAACTAGCTCTATAACCTAATACAAATAATTTTACACTAGAATAAAACTAGCTCTACAAGCTAGTTCAAATAATTTTACACTAGAGTTGAACAAGCTCTACAGGATAGTTCAAATAATTTTACACTAGAGTTGAACTAGTTCTACAAGCTAGTATAAATAATTTTGCACAAGAGTTGAACTAGCTCTATAACCTAGTACAAATAATTTTACACTAGAGTTGAACTAGCTCTATGAGCTAGTATAAATAATTTTACACTAGAGTTGAACTAGCTGTATAACCTAGTACAAATAATTTTACACTAGAGTTGAACTAGCTCTATAACCTAGTACAAATAATTTTACACAAGAGTCGAACTAGCTCTATAGTCTAGTTCAAATAACTTTCCACTAGAGTTGAACTCGCTCTATAGGCTAGGTCAAATAATTTTACACTCGAGTTGAACTAGTTCTACAAGCTAGTTCAAATGATTTTACACTACTGTTGAACTAGCTCTACAGGCTAGTACAAATAATTTTAAATTAGAGTTGAACTAGCTCTACAAGCTAGTTCAAATAATTTTACACTAAAGTTGAACTAGCTCTACAGGCTAGTTCAAATAGTTTTACACTAATCTTGAATTACCTCTACAAGGTAGTTTAAATAATTTTACACTAGATTTGAACTAGCTCTATAACCTAGTACAAATAATTTTACACTAGAGTTGAACTAGCTCTATAACCTAGTATAAATGATTTTACACTAGAGTTGAACTAGCTCTATGACGTAGTACAAATAATTTTACAATAGAGTTGGAATAGCTCTATAGGCTAGTTCAAATAATTTTACACTAGAGTTGAACTAGCTCTACAAGCTAGTTCAAATAATTTTACACTAGAGTTGAACTAGTTCTACAAGCTAGTTTAAATAATTTTATACTAGAGTTGAACTAGCTCTATAACCTAGTACAAATAATTTTACACTAGAGTTGAACTAGCTCTACAAGCTCGTTCAAATAATTTTACACTAAAGTTAAACTAGATCTACAAGGTAGTTCAAATAATTTTACAATAGAGTTGAACTAGCTCTATAATCTAGTACAAATAATTTTACACTAGAGTTAAACTAGATCTACAAGCTAGTACAAATAATTTTACACTAGAGTTGAATTAGCTCTACAAGCTAGTTCAAGTAATTTTACACTAGAGTTGAACTAGCTCTATAACCTAGTACTAATAATTTTACACTAGAGTTGAACTAGCTCTACAAACTAGTTCAAATAATTTTACACTAAAGTTAAACTAGATCTACAGGCTAGTTCAAATAGTTCTACACTAATCTTGAACTACCTCTACAAGGTAGTTTAAATAATTTTACCCTAGATTTGAACTAGCTCTGTAACCTAGTACAAATAATTTTACACTAGAGTTGAACTAGCTCTATAACCTAGTACAAATAATTTTACACTTGAGTTGAACTAGCTCTATAACCAAGTACAAATAATTTTACACTAGAGTTGATAGCTCTATAACCTAGTACAAATGATTTTACACTAGAGTTGAGCTAGCTCTATGACCTAGTACAAATAATTTTACAATAGAGTTGAACTAGCTCTATAGGCTAGTTCAAATAATTTTACACTAGAGTTGAACTAGCTCTATAACCTAGCACAAATAATTTTACACTAGAGTTGAACTAGCTATATAACCTAGTTCAAATAATTTTACACTAGAGTTGA
>NC_057800.1:578583204-578588919 GCF_018294505.1 Triticum aestivum
AATAATTTTACCCTAGATTTGAACTAGCTCTATAACCTAGTACAAATAATTTTACACTAGAGTTGAACTAGCTCTATAACCTAGTACAAATAATTTTACACTTGAGTTGAACTAGCTCTATAACCAAGTACAAATAATTTTACACTAGAGTTGATAGCTCTATAACCTAGTACAAATTATTTTACACTAGAGTTGAGCTAGCTCTATGACCTAGTACAAATAATTTTACAATAGAGTTGAAATAGCTCTATAGGCTAGTTCAAATAATTTTACACTAGAGTTGAACTAGCTCTATAACCTAGAACAAATAATTTTACACTAGAGTTGAACTAGCTATATAACCTAGTTCAAATAATTTTACACTAGAGTTGAACTAGCTCTATAACCTAGTACAAATAATTTAACACTACTATTGAACTAGCTCTACAAGCTAGTTCAAATAATTTTACAATAGAGTTGAACTAGCTCTATAACCTAATACAAATAATTTTACACTAGAGTTAAACTAGCTCTACAAGCTAGTTCAAATAATTTTACACTAGAGTTGAACAAGCTCTACAGGATAGTTCAAATAATTTTACGCTAGAGTTGAACTAGTTCTACAAGCTAGTATAAATAATTTTGCACTAGAGTTGAACTAGCTCTATAACCAAGTACAAATAATTTTACACTAGAGTTGAACTAGCTCTATGAGCTAGTACAAATAATTTTACACTAGAGTTGAAATAGCTCTATAACCTAGTACAAATAATTTTACACTAGAGTTCAACAAGCTCTATGACCTAGTACAAACAATTTTACACAAGAGTTGAACTAGCTCTATGACCTAGTACAAATAATTTTACACAAGAGTTGAACTAGCTCTATAGTCTAGTTCAAATAACTTTCCACTAGAGTTGAACTCGCTCTATAGGCTAGGTCAAATAATTTTACACTCGAGTTGAACTAGTTCTACAAGCTAGTTCAAATGATTTTACACTACTGTTGAACTAGCTCTACAGGCTAGTACAAATAATTTTAAACTAGAGTTGAACTAGCTCTACAAGCTAGTTCAAATAATTTTACACTAAAGTTGAACTAGCTCTACAGGCTAGTTCAAATAGTTTTACACTAATCTTGAACTACCTCTACAAGGTAGTTTAAATAATTTTACATTAGATTTCAACTAGCTCTATAACCTAGTACAAATAATTTTACACTAGAGTTGAACTAGCTCTATAACCTAGTACAAATAATTTTACACTTGAGTTGAACTAGCTCTATAACCAAGTACAAATAATTTTACACTAGAGTTGAACTAGCTCTATAACCTAGTATAAATGATTTTACACTAGAGTTGAACTAGCTCTATGAAATAGTACAAATAATTTTACAATAGAGTTGAACTAGCTCTATAGGATAGTTCAAATAATTTTACACTAGAGTTGAACTAGCTCTACAAGCTAGTTCAAATAATTTTACACTATAGTTGAACTAGTTCTACAAGCTAGTTTAAATAATTTTATACTAGAGTTGAACTAGCTCTATAACCTAGTACAAATAATTTTACACTAGAGTTGAACTAGCTCTACAAGCTAGTTCAAATAATTTTGCACTAAAGTTAAACTACATCTACAGGCTAGTTCAAATAATTTTACACTAGAGTTGAAATAGCTCTATAACCTAGTACAAATAATTTTACACTAGAGTTCAACAAGCTCTATGACCTAGTACAAACAATTTTACACAAGAGTTGAACTAGCTCTATGACCTAGTACAAATAATTTTACACAAGAGTTGAACTAGCTCTATAGTCTAGTTCAAATAACTTTCCACTAGAGTTGAACTCGCTCTATAGGCTAGGTCAAATAATTTTACACTCGAGTTGAACTAGTTCTACAAGCTAGTTCAAATGATTTTACACTACTGTTGAACTAGCTCTACAGGCTAGTACAAATAATTTTAAACTAGAGTTGAACTAGCTCTACAAGCTAGTTCAAATAATTTTACACTAAAGTTGAACTAGCTCTACAGGCTAGTTCAAATAGTTTTACACTAATCTTGAACTACCTCTACAAGGTAGTTTAAATAATTTTACATTAGATTTCAACTAGCTCTATAACCTAGTACAAATAATTTTACACTAGAGTTGAACTAGCTCTATAACCTAGTACAAATAATTTTACACTTGAGTTGAACTAGCTCTATAACCAAGTACAAATAATTTTACACTAGAGTTGAACTAGCTCTATAACCTAGTATAAATGATTTTACACTAGAGTTGAACTAGCTCTATGAAATAGTACAAATAATTTTACAATAGAGTTGAACTAGCTCTATAGGATAGTTCAAATAATTTTACACTAGAATTGAACAAGCTCTACAAGCTAGTTCAAATAATTTTACACTATAGTTGAACTAGTTCTACAAGCTAGTTTAAATAATTTTATACTAGAGTTGAACTAGCTCTATAACCTAGTACAAATAATTTTACACTAGAGTTGAACTAGCTCTACAAGCTAGTTCAAATAATTTTGCACTAAAGTTAAACTACATCTACAGGCTAGTTCAAATAATTTTACACTAGAGTTGAACTAGCTCTATAACCTAGTACACATAATTTTACACTAGAGTTAAACTAGATCTACAAGCTAGTATAAATAATTTTACACTAGAGTTGAACTAGCTCTACAAGCTAGTTCAAGTAATTTTACACTAGAGTTAAACTAGCTCTATAACCTAGTACTAATAATTTTACACTAGAGTTGAACTAGCTCTACAAGATAGTTCAAATAATTTTACACTAAAGTTAAACTAGATCTACATGCTACTTCAAATAGTTTTACACTAATCTTGAACTACCTCTACAAGGTAGTTTAAATAATTTTACACTAGATTTCAACTAGCTCTAGAACCTAGTACAAATAATTTTACACTAGAGTTGAACTAGCTCTATAACCTAGTACAAATAATTTTACACTTGAGTTGAACTAGCTCTATAACCAAGTACAAATAATTTTACACTAGAGTTGAACTAGGTCTATAACCTAGTACAAATGATTTTACACTAGAGTTGAGCTAGCTCTGTGACCTAGTACAAATAATTTTACAATAGAGTTGAACTAGCTCTATAGGCTAGTTCAAATTATTTTACACTAGAGTTGAACTAGCTCTAGAACCTAGCACAAATAATTTTACACTAGAGTTGAACTAGCTATATAACCTAGTTCAAATAATTTTACACTAGAGTTGAACCAGCTCTATAACCTAGTACAAATAAGTTTACACTACTGTTGAACTAGCTCTACAAGCTAGTTCAAATAATTTTACAATAGAGTTGAACTAGCTCTATAACCTAATACAAATAATTTTACACTAGAGTTAAACTAGCTCTACAAACTAGTTCAAATAATTTTACACTAGAGTTTAACAAGCTCTACAGGATAGTTCAAATAATTTTACACTAGAGTTGAACTAGTTCTACAAGCTAGTATAAATAATTTTGCACTAGAGTTGAACTAGCTCTATAACCTAGTACAAATAATTTTACACTAGAGTTGAACTAGCTCTATGAGCTAGTACAAATAATTTTACACTAGAGTTGAACTAGCTCTGTAACCTAGTACAAATAATTTTACACTAGAGTTGAACTAGCTCTATGACCTAGTACAAATAATTTTACACAAGAGTTGAACTAGCTCCATAGTCTAGTTCAAATAACTTTCCACTAGAGTTGAACTCGCTCAATAGGCTAGCTCACATAATTTTACACTCGAGTTGAACTAGTTCTACAAGCTTGTTCAAATGATTTTACACTACTGTTGAACTAGCTCTACAGGCTAGTACAAATAATTTTAAACTAGAGTTGAACTAGCTCTACAAGCTAGTTCAAATAATTTTACACTAAAGTTGAACTAGCTCTACAGGCTAGTTCAAATAGTTTTACACTAATCTTGAACTACCTCTACAAGGTAGTTTAAATAATTTTACACTAGATTTGAACTAGCTCTATAACCTAGTGCAAATAATTTTACACTAGAGTTAAACTAGCTATATAACCTAGTACAAATAATTTTACACTTGAGTTGAACAAGCTCTATAACCAAGTACAAATAATTTTACACTAGAGTTGAACTAGCTCCATGACCTAGTATAAATGATTTTACACTAGAGTTGAACAAGCTCTATGACATAGTACAAATAATTTTACAATAGAGTTGAACTAGCTCTATAGGCTAGTTCAAATAATTTTACACTAGAGTTGAACTAGCTCTACAAGCTAGTTCAAATAATTTTACACTAGAGTTGAACTAGTTCTACAAGCTAGTTTAAATAATTTTATACTAGAGTTGAACTAGCTCTATAACCTAGTACAAATAATTTTACACTAGAGTTGAACTAGATCTATAACCTAGTACAAATTTTTTTAAACCACTGTTGAACTAGCTCTTCAAGGTAGTTGAAATAATTTTACACTAGAGTTGAACTACCTCTATAACCTAGTACAAATAATTTTACACTTGAATTAAACTAGCTCTAGAAGCAAGTTCAAATAATTTTACACTAAAGTTAAACTAGATCTACAGGCTAGTTCAAAGAATTTTACACTAGAGTTGAACTACCTCTATAACCTAGTACAAGTAATTTTACACTAGAGTTAAACTAGATCTACAAGCTAGTACAAATAATTTTACACTAGAGTTGAACTAGCTCTACAAGCTAGTTCAAGTAATTTTACACTAGAGTTGAACTAGCTCTACAAGCTAGTTCAAATAATTTTACACTAAAGTTGAACTAGCTCTACATGCTAGTTAGAATAGTTTTACACTAATCTTGAACTACCTCTACAAGGTAGTTTAAATAATTTTACACTAGATTTGAACTAGCTCCATAACCTAGTACAAATAATTTTACACTAGAGTTAAACTAGCTCTACAAGCTAGTACAAATAATTTTATACTAGAATTGAACTAGTTCTACAAGCTAGTTCAAATAATTTTACACTAAAGTTAAACTAGATCTACAGGCTAGTTCAAATAGTTTTACACTAATCTTGAACAACCTCTACAAGGTAGTTTAAATAATTTTACACTAGATTTGAACTAGCTCTATAACCTAGTACAAATAATTTTACACTAGAGTTGAACTAGCTCTATAACGTAGTACAAATAATTTTACACTTGAGTTGAACTAGCTCTATAACCAAGTACAAATAATTTTACACTAGAGTTGAACTAGCTATATAACCTAGTTCAAATAATTTTACACTAGAGTTGAACTAGCTCTATAACCTAGTACAAATAATTTAACACTACTATTGATCTAGCTCTACAAGCTAGTTCAAATAATTTTACAATAGAGTTGAGCTAGCTCTATAACCTAATACAAATAATTTTACACTAGAGTTAAACTAGCTCTATAAGCTAGTTCAAATAATTTTACACTAGAGTTGAACAAGCTCTACAGGATAGTTCAAATAATTTTACACTAGAGTTGAACTAGTTCTACAAGCTAGTTTAAATAATTTTGCACTAGAGTTGAACTAGCTCTATAACCTAGTACAAATAATTTTACACTAGAGTTGAACTAGCTCTATGAGCTAGTACAAATAATTTTACACTAGAGTTGAACTAGCTCTATAACCTAGTACAAATAATTTTACACTAGAGTTGAACTAGCTCTATGACCTAGTACAAATAATTTTACACAAGAGTTGAACTAGCTCTATAGTCTAGT
>NC_057800.1:578588929-578589269 GCF_018294505.1 Triticum aestivum
ACACTAGAGTTGAACTAGCTCTATAGGCTAGTTCAAATAACTTTCCACTAGAGTTCAACTAGCTCTATAGGCTAGTTCAAATAACTTTACACTAGAGTTGAACTGGCTCTATAGGCTAGGTCAAATAATTTTACACTCGAGTTGAACTAGTTCTACAAGCTATTTCAAATGATTTTACACTACTGTTGAACTAGCTCTACAGGCTAGTACAAATAATTTTACACTAGAGTTGAACTAGCTCTACAAACTAGTTCAAATAATTTTACACTAAAGTTGAACTAGCTCTACAGGCTAGTTCAAATAGTTTTACACTAATCTTGAACTACCTCTACAAAGTAGT
>NC_057800.1:578589279-578591246 GCF_018294505.1 Triticum aestivum
CACTAGAGTTGAACTAGCTCTATAACCTAGTACAAATAATTTAACACTACTATTGATCTAGCTCTACAAGCTAGTTCAAATAATTTTACAATAGAGTTGAGCTAGCTCTATAACCTAATACAAATAATTTTACACTAGAGTTAAACTAGCTCTATAAGCTAGTTCAAATAATTTTACACTAGAGTTGAACAAGCTCTACAGGATAGTTCAAATAATTTTACACTAGAGTTGAACTAGTTCTACAAGCTAGTTTAAATAATTTTGCACTAGAGTTGAACTAGCTCTATAACCTAGTACAAATAATTTTACACTAGAGTTGAACTAGCTCTATGAGCTAGTACAAATAATTTTACACTAGAGTTGAACTAGCTCTATAACCTAGTACAAATAATTTTACACTAGAGTTGAACTAGCTCTATGACCTAGTACAAATAATTTTACACAAGAGTTGAACTAGCTCTATAGTCTAGTTGAAATAACTTTCCACTAGAGTTGAACTTGCTCTATAGGCTAGGTCAAATAATTTTACACTCGAGTTGAACTAGTTATACAAGCTAGTTCAAATGATTTTACACTACTGTTGAACTAGCTCTACAGGCTAGTACAAATAATTTTAAACTAGAGTTGAACTAGCTCTATAAGCTAGTTCAAATAATTTTACACTAAAGTTGAACTAGCTCTATGAGCTAGAACAAATAATTTTACACTAGAGTTGAACTAGCTCTATAACCTAGTACAAATAATTTTACACTAGAGTTGAACTAGCTCTATGACCTAGTACAAATAATTTTACACAAGAGTTGACCTAGCTCTATAGTCTAGTTCAAATAACTTTCCACTAGAGTTGAACTCGCTCTATAGGCTAGGTCAAATAATTTTACACTCGAGTTGAAGTAGTTCTACAAGCTAGTTCAAATAATTTTGCACTAAATTTGAACTAGCTCTATAACCTAGTACAAATAATTTTACACTTGAGTTGAACTAGCTCTATAACCAAGTACAAATAATTTTACACTAGAGTGGAGCTAGCTCTATAACCTAGTACAAATGATTTTACACTAGAGTTGAACTAGCTCTATGACATAGTACAAATAATTTTACAATAGAGTTGAACTAGCTCTATAGGCTAGTTCAAATAATTTTACACTAGAGTTGAACTAGCTCTATAGGCTAGTTCAAATAATTTTACACTAGAGTTGAACTAGCTCTACAAGCTAGTTCAAATAATTCTACACTAAAGTTTAACTAGCTCTACATGCTAGTTCAAATAGTTTTGCACTAATCTTGAACTACCTCTACAAGGTAGTTTAAATAATTTTGCACTAGATTTGAACTAGCTCCATAAGCTAGTACAAATAGTTTTACACTAGAGTTGAACTAGCTCTATAACCTAGTACAAATAATTTTACACTAGAGTCGAACTAGCTCTATAACCTAGTACAAATAATTTTACACCACTTTTGAACTAGCTCTCCAAGGTAGTTCAAATAATTTTACACTAGAGTTGAACTACCTCTATAACCTAGTACAAATAATTTTACACTAGAATTAAACTATCTCTACAAGCTAGTTCAAATAATTTTACACTAGAGTTGAACTAGCTCTATAACCTAGTACAAATAATTTCACACTAGAGTTGAACTAGCTCTATAGGCTAGTTCAAATAACTTTCCACTAGAGTTCAACTAGCTCTATAGGCTAGTTCAAATAACTTTACACTAGAGTTGAACTGGCTCTATAGGCTAGGTCAAATAATTTTACACTCGAGTTGAACTAGTTCTACAAGCTATTTCAAATGATTTTACACTACTGTTGAACTAGCTCTACAGGCTAGTACAAATAATTTTACACTAGAGTTGAACTAGCTCTACAAACTAGTTCAAATAATTTTACACTAAAGTTGAACTAGCTCTACAGGCTAGTTCAAATAGTTTTACACTAATCTTGAACTACCTCTACAAAGTAGT
>NC_057800.1:578591986-578600146 GCF_018294505.1 Triticum aestivum
AGTAGAGTTGAACTAGCTCTATAACCTAGCACAAATAATTTTACACTAGAGTTGAACTAGCTCTATAACCTACTTCAAATAATTTTACACTAGAGTTGAACTAGCTCTATAACCTACTACAAATAATTTTACACTACTGTTGAACTAGCTCTACAAGCCAGTTGAAATAATTTTACAATAGAGTTGAACTAGCTCTCTAACCTAATACAAATAATTTTACACTAGAGTTAAACTAGCTCTACAAGCTAGTACAAATAATTTTACACTAGAGTTGAACTAGCTCTATAACCTACTACAAATAATTTTACACTACTGTTGAACTAGCTCTACAAGCTAGTTCAAATAATTTTACAATAGAGTTGAACTAGCTCTCTAACCTAATACAAATAATTTTACACTAGAGTTAAACTAGCTCTACAAGCTAGTACAAATAATTTTACACTAGAGTTGAACTAGCTCTACAAGCTAGTTCAAGTAATTTTACACTAGATTTGAACTAGCTCTATAACCTAGTACAAATAATTTTACACTAGAGTTGAACTAGCTCTATAACCTAGTACAAATAATTTTACACTAGAGTTGAACTAGCTCTATAACCTAGTACAAATGATTTTACACCACTTTTGAACTAGCTCTCCAAGGTGGTTCAAATAATTTTACACTAGAGTTGAACTACCTCTATAACGTAGTACAAATAATTTTACACTAGACTTAAACTATCTCTACAAGCTAGTTCAAATAATTTTACACTAGAGTTGAACTAGCTCTATAGGCTAGTTCAAATAACTTTCCACTAGAGTTGAACTAGCTCTATATAGGCTAGTTCAAATAACTTTACACTAGAGTTGAACTAGCTCTATAGGCTAGGTCAAATAATTTTACACTCGAGTTGAACGAGTTCTACAATCTAGTTCAAATGATTTTACACTACTGTTGAACTAGCTCTACAGGCTAGTACAAATAATTTTACACTAGAGTTGAACTAGCTCTACAAACTAGTTCAAATAATTTTACACTAAAGTTGAACTACCTCTACAGGCTAGTTCAAATAGTTTTACACTAATCTTGAACTACCTCTACAAGGTAGTTTAAATAATTTCACCCTAGATTTGAACTAGCTCTATAACCTAGCACAAATAATTTTACATTAGAGTTGAACTAGCTCTATAACCTAGTACAAATAATTTTACACTAGAGTTGAACTACCTCTATAGGCTAGTTCAAATAACTATCCACTAGAGTTGAACTAGCGCTATAGGCTAGTTCAAATAACTTTACACTAGAGTTGAACTAGCTCTATAGGCTACGTCAAATAATTTTACACTCGAGTTGAACTAGTTCTACAAGCTAGTTCAAATGATTTTACACTACTGTTGAACTAGCTCTACAGGCTAGTACAAATAATTTTACACTAAAGTTGAACTAGCTCTACAGGCTAGTTCAAATAGTTTTACACTAATCTTGAACTACCTCTACAAGGTAGTTTAATTAATTTTACATTAGATTTGAACTAGCTCTATAACCTAGTACAAATAATTTTACACTAGAGTTGAACTAGCTCTACAAACTAGTTCAAATAATTTTACACTAAAGTTGAACTAGCTCTACAGGCTAGTTCAAATAGTTTTACAATAGAGTTGAACTACCTCTACAAGGTAGTTTAAATAATTTTACACTAGATTTGAACTAGCTCTATAACATAGTACAAATAATTTTACACTAGAGTTGAACTAGCTCTATAACCTAGTACAAATAATTTTACACTTGAGTTGAACTAGCTCTATAACCAAGTACAAATAATTTTACACTAGAGTTGAACTAGCTCTATAACCTAGTACAAATGATTTTACACTAGAGTTGAACTAGCTCTATGACATAGTACAAATAATTTTACAATAGAGTTGAACTAGCTCTATAGGCTAGTTCAAATAATTTTACACTAGAGGTGAACTAGCTCTATAGGCTAGTTCAAATAATTTTACACTAGAGTTGAACTAGCTCTACAAGCAAGTTCAAATAATTTTACACTAGAGTTGAACTAGTTCTACAAGCTAGTTTAAATAATTTTATACTAGAGTTGAACTAGCTCTACTACCTAGTACAAATAATTTTACACTAGAGTTGAACTAGCTCTACAAGCTAGTTCAAATAATTTACACTAAAGTTGAACTAGCTCTACATGCTAGTTCAAATAGTTTTACACTAATCTTGAACTACCTCTACAAGGTAGTTTAAATAATTTTACACTAGATTTGAACTAGCTCCATAACCTAGTACAAATAATTTTACAGTAGAGTTGAACTAGCTCTATAACCTAGTACAAATAATTTTACACTAGAGTCGAACTAGCTCTATAACCTAGTACAAATGATTTTACACAACTTTTGAACTAGCTCTCCAAGGTAGTTCAAATAATTTTACACTAGAGTTGAACTAGCTCTACAAGCTAGTTCAAATAATTTTATACTAGAGTTGAACTAGCTCTATAACCTAGTACAAATAATTTTACACTAGAGTTGAACTAGCTCTACAAGCTAGTTCAAATAATTTTACACTAAAGTTGAACTAGCTCTATATGCTAGTTCAAATAGTTTTAAACTAATCTTGAACTACATCTACAAGGTAGTTTAAATAATTTTACACTAGATTTGAACTAGCTCCATAACCTAGTACAAATAATTTTACACTACTGTTTAACTAGCTCTACAGGCTAGTACAAATAATTTTACACTAGAGTCGAACTAGCTCTATAACCTAGTACAAATGATTTTACACCACTTTTGAACTAGCTCTCCAAGGTAGTTCAAATAATTTTACACTAGAGTTGATCTACCTCTATAACCTAGTACAAATAATTTTACACTAGAGTTGAACTAGCTCTATAGGCTAGTTCAAATAACTTTCCACTAGAGTTGAACTAGCTCTATAGGCTAGTTCAAATAACTTTACACTAGAGTTGAACTAGCTCTATAGGCTAGGTCAAATAATTTTACACTCGAGTTGAACAGGTTCTACAAGCTAGTTCAAATGATTTTACACTACTGTTGAAGTAGCTCTACATGATAGTACAAATAATTTTACACTAGAGTTGAACTAGCTCTACAAGCTAGTTCAAATAATTTTACACTAAAGTTGAACTAGCTCTACAGGCTAGTTCAAATAGTTTTACACTAATCTTGAACTACCTCTACAAGGTAGTTTAATTAATTTTACATTAGATTTGAACTAGCTCTATAACCTATTATAAATAATTTTACACTAGAGTTGAACTAGATCTATAACCTAGTACAAATAATTTTACACTAGAGTTGAGCTAGCTCTATGACCTAGTACAAATAATTTTACAATAGAGTTGAACTAGCTCTATAGGCTAGTTCAAATAATTTTACACCAGAGTTGAACTAGCTCTATAAACTAGCACAAATAATTTTATTCTAGAGTTGAACTAGCTCTATAACCTAGTTCAAATAATTTTACACTAGAGTTGAACTAGCTCTATAACCTAGTACAAATAATTTTACACTACTGTTGAACTAGCTGTACAAGCTAGTTCAAATAATTTTACAATAGAGTTGAACTAGCTCTATAACCTAATACAGATAATTTTACACTAGAGTTGAACTAGCTCTACAAGCTAGTTCAAATAATTTTACACTAAAGTTGAACTAGCTCTACTGGCTAGTTCAAATAGTTTTACACTAATCTTAAACTACCTCTACAAGGTAGTTTAAATAGTTTTACACTAGATTTGAACTAGCTCTATAACCTAATACAAATAATTTTACACTCGAGTTGAACTAGCTCTATAACCTAGTACGAATAATTTTACACTAGAGTTGAGCTAGCTCTATGACCTAGTACAAATAATTTTACAATGGAGTTCAACTAGCTCTATAGGCTAGTTCAAATAATTTTAAAGTAGAGTTGAACTAGCTCTATAACCTAGCACAAATAATTTTACACTACTGTTGAACTAGCTATATAACCTACTTCAAATAATTTTACACTAGAGTTGAACTAGCTCTATAACCTACTACAAATAATTTTACACTACTGTTGAACTAGCTCTACAAGCTAGTTCAAATAATTTTACAATAGAGTTGAACTAGCTCTCTAACCTAATACAAATAATTTTACACTAGAGTTAAACTAGCTCTACAAGCTAGTACAAATAATTTTACACTAGAGTTGAACTAGCTCTACAAGCTAGTTCAAGTAATTTTACACTAGATTTGAACTAGCTCTATAACCTAGTACAAATAATTTTACACTAGAGTTGAACTAGCTCTATAACCTAGTACAAATAATTTTACACTAGAGTTGAACTAGCTCCATAACCTAGTACAAATGATTTTACAACACTTTTGAACTAGCTCTCCAAGGTAGTTCAAATAATTTTACACTAGAGTTGAACTACCTCTATAACGTAGTACAAATAATTTTACACTAGACTTAAACTATCTCTACAAGCTAGTTCAAATAATTTTACACTAGAGTTGAACTAGCTCTATAACCTAGTACAAATAATTTTACACTAGAGTTGAACTAGCTCTATAGGCTAGTTCAAATAACTTTCCACTAGAGTTGAACTAGCTCTATATAGGCTAGTTCAAATAACTTTACACTAGAGTTGAACTAGCTCTATAGGCTAGGTCAAATAATTTTACACTCGAGTTGAATGAGTTCTACAATCTAGTTCAAATGATTTTACACTACTGTTGAACTAGCTCTACAGGCTAGTACAAATCATTTTACACTAGAGTTGAACTAGCTCTACAAACTAGTTCAAATAATTTTACACTAAAGTTGAACTACCTCTACAGGCTAGTTCAAATAGTTTTACACTAATCTTGAACTACCTCTACAAGGTAGTTTAAATAATTTTACCCTAGATTTGAACTAGCTCTATAACCTAGCACAAATAATTTTACACTAGATTTGAACTAGCTCTATAACCTAGTACAAATAATTTTACACTAGAGTTGAACTAGCTCTATAACCTAGTACAAATAATTTTACACTTGAGTTGTACTAGCTCTATAACCAAGTACAAATAATTTTACACTAGAGTTGAACTAGCTCTATAACCTAGTACAAATGATTTTACACTAGAGTTGAACTAGCTCTTTGACATAGTACAAATAATTTTACAATAGAGTTGAACTAGCTCTATAGGCTAGTTCAAATAATTTTACACTAGAGTTGAACTAGCTCTATAGGCTAGTTCAAATAATTTTACACTAGAGTTGAACTAGCTCTACAAGCAAGTTCAAATAATTTTACACTAGAGTTGAACTAGTTCTACAAGCTAGTTTAAATAATTTTATACTAGAGTTGAACTAGCTCTACTACCTAGTACAAATTATTTTACACTAGAGTTGAACTAGCTCTACAAGCCAGTTCAAATAATTTTACACTAAAGTTGAACTAGCTCTACAGGCTAGTTCAAATAGTTTTACAATAGAGTTGAACTACCTCTACAAGGTAGTTTAAATAATTTTACACTAGATTTGAACTAGCTCTATAACCTAGTACAAATAATTTTACACTAGAGTTGAACTAGCTCTATAACCTAGTACAAATAATTTTACACTTGAGTTGTACTAGCTCTATAACCAAGTACAAATAATTTTACACTAGAGTTGAACTAGCTCTATAAACTAGTACAAATGATTTTACACTAGAGTTGAACTAGCTCTTTGACATAGTACAAATAATTTTACAATAGAGTTGAACTAGCTCTATAGGCTAGTTCAAATAATTTTACACTAGAGTTGAACTAGCTCTATAGGCTAGTTCAAATAATTTTACACTAGAGTTGAACTAGCTCTACAAGCAAGTTCAAATAATTTTACACTAGAGTTGAACTAGTTCTACAAGCTAGTTTAAATAATTTTATACTAGAGTTGAACTAGCTCTACTACCTAGTACAAATAATTTTACACTAGAGTTGAACTAGCTCTACAAGCCAGTTCAAATAATTTTACACTAAAGTTGAACTAGCTCTACATGCTAGTTCAAATAGTTTTACACTAATCATGAACTACCTCTACAAGATAGTTTAAATAATTTTACACTAGATTTGAACTAGCTCCATAACCTAGTACAAATAATTTTACACTAGAGTTGAACTAGCTCTATAACCTAGTACAAATAATTTTACACTAGAGTCGAACTAGCTCTATAACCTAGTACAAATGATTTTACACCACTTTTGAACTAGCTCTCCAAGGTCGTTCAAATAATTTTACACTAGAGTTGAACTAGCTCTACAAGCTAGTTCAAATAATTTTATACTAGAGTTGAACTAGCTCTATAACCTAGTACAAATAATTTTACACTAGAGTTGAACTAGCTCTACAAGCTCGTTCAAATAATTTTACACTAAAGTTGAACTAGCTCTATATGCTAGTTCAAATAGTTTTAAACTAATCTTGAACTACATCTACAAGGTAGTTTAAATAATTTTACACTAGATTTGAACTAGCTCCATAACCTAGTACAAATAATTTTACACTACTGTTGAACTAGCTCTACAGGCTAGTACAAATAAGTTTACACTAGAGTCGAACTAGCTCTATAACCTAGTACAAATGATTTTACATCACTTTTGAACTAGCTCTCCAAGGTAGTTCAAATAATTTTACACTAGAGTTGATCTACCTCTATAACCTAGTACAAATAATTTTACACTAGAGTTGAACTAGCTCTATAGGCTAGTTCAAATAACTTTCCACTAGAGTTGAACTAGCTCTATAGGCTAGTTCAAATAACTTTACACTAGAGTTGAACTAGCTCTATAGGCTAGGTCAAATAATTTTACACTCGAGTTGAACAGGTTCTACAAGCTAGTTCAAATGATTTTACACTACTGTTGAAGTAGCTCTACAGGATAGTACAAATAATTTTACACTAGAGTTGAACTAGCTCTACAAGCTAGTTCAAATAATTTTACACTAAAGTTGAACTAGCTCTACAGGCTAGTTCAAATAGTTTTACACTAATCTTGAACTACCTCTACAAGGTAGTTTAATTAATTTTACATTAGATTCGAACTAGCTCTATAACCTATTACAAATAATTTTACACTAGAGTTGAACTAGCTCTATAATCTAGTACAAATAATTTTACACTAGAGTTGAGCTAGCTCTATGACCTAGTACAAATAATTTTACAATAGAGTTGAACTAGCTCTATAGGCTAGTTCAAATAATTTTACACTAGAGTTGAACTAGCTCTATAACCTAGTTCAAATAATTTTACAGTAGAGTTGAACTAGCTCTATAACCTAGTACAAATAATTTTACACTACTGTTGAACTAGCTCTACAAGCTAGTTCAAATAATTTTACAATAGAGTTGAACTAGCTCTATAACCTAATACAAATAATTTTACACTAGAGTTAAACTAGCTCTACAAGCTAGTACAAATAATTTTACACTAGAGTTGAACTAGCTCTACAAGCTAGTTCAAGTAATTTTACACTAGATTTGAACTAGCTCTATAACCTAGTTTAAATAATTTTGCACTAGAGTTGAACTAGCTCTATAACCTAGTACATATAATTTTAAACTAGAGTTGAACTAGCTCTACAAGCTAGTTCAAATAATTTTACACTAGAGTTGAGCTAGCTCTATAACCTAGTACAAATAATTTTACACTACTGTTGAACTAGCTCTACAAGCTAGTTCAAATAATTTTATAATAGAGTTGAACTAGCTCTATAACCTAATACAAATAATTTCACACTTGAGTTAAACTAGCTCTACAAGCTAGTTCAAATAATTTTACACTAGAGTTGAACAAGCTCTACAGGATAGTTCAAATAATTTTACACTAGAGTTGAACTAGTTCTACAAGCTAGTTTAAATAATTTTGCACTAGAGTTGAACTAGCTCTATAACCTAGTACAAATAATTTTAGACTAGAGTTGAACTAGCTCTATGACCTAGTACAAATAATTTTACACTAGAGTTGAACTAGCTCTATAACCTAGTACAAATAATTTTACACTTGAGTTGAACTAGCGCTGTAACCAAGTACAAATAATTTTACACTAGAGTTGAACTAGCTCTATAACCTAGTACAAATGATTTTACACTAGAGTTGAGCTAACTCTATGACCTAGTACAAATAATTTTACAATAGAGTTGAACTAGC
>NC_057800.1:578600410-578602338 GCF_018294505.1 Triticum aestivum
CAAATAATTTTACACTTGACTTGAACTAGCTGTATAACCAAGTACAAATAATTTTACACTAGAGTTGAACTAGCTCTATAACCTAGTACAAATGATTTTACACTAGAGTTGAGCTAACTCTATGACCTAGTACAAATAATTTTACAATAGAGTTGAACTAGCTCTATAGGCTAGTTCAAATAATTTTACACTAGAGTTGAACTAGGTCTATAACCTAGCACAAATAATTTTACACTAGAGTTGAACTAGCTATATAACCTAGTTCAAATAATTTTACACTAGAGTTGAACTAGCTCTATAACCTAGTACAAATAATGTTACACTACTGTTGAACTAGCTCTACTAGCTAGTTCAAATAATTTTACACTAAAGTTGAACTAGCTCTACATGCTAGTTCAAATAGTTTTACACTAATATTGAACTACCTCTACAAGGTAGTTTAAATAATTTTACACTAGATTTGAACTAGCTCCAGAACCTAGTACAAATAATTTTACACTAGAGTTGAACAACCTCTACAGGATAGTTCAAATAATTTTACACTAGAGTTGAACTAGTTCTACAGGCTAGTATAAATAATTTTGCACTAGAGTTGAACTAGCTCTATAACCTAGTACAAATAATTTTACACTAGAGTTGAACTAGCTCTATGAGCTAGTACAAATAATTTTACACTAGAGTTGAACTAGCTCTATGACCTAGTACAAATAATTTTACACAAGAGTTGAAGAAGCTCTATAGTCTAGTTCAAATAACTTTCCACTAGAGCTGAACTCGCTCTATAGGCTAGGTCAAATAATTTTACACCCGTGTTGAACTAGTTCTACAAGCTAGTTCAAATGATTTTACACTACTGTTGAACTAGCTCTACAAGCTAGTTCAAATAATTTTACAATAAAGTTGAACTAGCTCTGTAACCTAATACAAATAATTTTACACTCGAGTTAAACTAGCTCTACAAGCTAGTTCAAATAATTTTACACTAGAGTTGAACAAGCTCTACAGGATAGTTCAAATAATTTTACACTAGAGTTGAACTAGTTCTACAAGCTAGTTTAAATAATTTTGCACTAGAGTTGAACTAGCTCTATAACCTAGTACAAATAATTTTAGACTAGAGTTGAACTAGCTCTATGACCTAGTACAAATAATTTTACACTAGAGTTGAACTAGCTCTATAACCTCTAGTACAAATAATTTTACACTTGAGTTGAACTAGCTCTATAACCAAGTACAAATAATTTTACACTAGAGTTGAACTAGCTCTATAACCTAGTACAAATGATTTTACACTAGAGTTGAGCTAACTCTGTGACCTAGTACAAATAATTTTACAATAGAGTTGAACTAGCTCTATAGGCTAGTTCAAATAATTTTACACTAGAGTTGAACTAGGTCTATAACCTAGCACAAATAATTTTACACTAGAGTTTAACTAGTTATATAACCTAGTTCAAATAATTTTACACTTGACTTGAACTAGCTGTATAACCAAGTACAAATAATTTTACACTAGAGTTGAACTAGCTCTATAACCTAGTACAAATGATTTTACACTAGAGTTGAGCTAACTCTATGACCTAGTACAAATAATTTTACAATAGAGTTGAACTAGCTCTATAGGCTAGTTCAAATAATTTTACACTAGAGTTGAACTAGGTCTATAACCTAGCACAAATAATTTTACACTAGAGTTGAACTAGCTATATAACCTAGTTCAAATAATTTTACACTAGAGTTGAACTAGCTCTATAACCTAGTACAAATAATGTTACACTACTGTTGAACTAGCTCTACTAGCTAGTTCAAATAATTTTACACTAAAGTTGAACTAGCTCTACATGCTAGTTCAAATAGTTTTACACTAATATTGAACTACCTCTACAAGGTAGTTTAAATAATTTTACACTAGATTTGAACTAGCTCCA